>NW_027478510.1:900000-1160196 GCF_051014685.1 Ptiloglossa arizonensis
GGCGACTTTCTACTTTCAGATGCAACAGAAATTTTGCGGATTGGTCAATCCGTTCGCGAGATATGGCAGTTTGGAGATAAGAAATGCTTGAGAAACTCAAAATTTTCGCCGTTCTGATGCTCGAAACGAATAACTAGAACGGCCTAGGGGAAAACTACACCTACCGTTGTAATCGGGCGACTTTCTACTTTCAGATGCAACAGAAATTTTGAGGATTGATCAATCCGTTCGCGAGATATGGCAGTTTGGAGATAAGAAACGCTTGAGAAACTCAAAATTTTCGCAGTTCTGATGCTCGAAACGAGTAACTAGAAAGGCCTAGGTGAAAAGTACGCATACCGTTGTAATCGGGCGAGTTTCTACTTTCAGATGCAACAGAAATTTTGCGGATTGGTCAATCCGTTCGCGAGATATGGCAGTTTGGAGATAAGAAATGCTTGAGAAACTCAAAATTTTCGCCGTTCTGATGCTCGAAACGAATAACTAGAACGGCCTAGGGGAAAAGTACGCATACCGTTGTAATCGGGCGAGTTTCCACTTTCAGATGCAACAGAAATTTTGCGGATTAGTCAATCCGTTCGCGAGATATGGCAGTTTGGAGATAAGAAATGCTTGAGAAACTCAAAATTTTCGCCGTTCTGATGCTCGAAACGAATAACTAGAACGGCCTCGGGGAAGAGTGCGCATACCGTTGTAATCGGGCGAGTTTCTACTTTCAGATGCAACAGAAATTTTGCGGATTGGTCAATCCGTTCGCGAGATATGGCAGTTTGGAGATAGGAAATGCTTGAGAAGTTCAAAATTTTCGCCGTTCTGATGCTCGAAACGAATAACTAGTACGGCCTAGGGGAAAAGTACGCATACCGTTGTATTCGGGCGGGTTTCTAATTTCAGATGCAACAGAAATTTTGCGGATTGATCAATCCGTTCGCGAGACATGGCAGTTTGGAGATAAGAAACGCTTGAGAAGCTCAAAATTTTCGCAGTTCTGGTGCTCGACACGAATAACTAGAACGACCTAGGGTAAAAGTGCGCATACCGTTATAATCGGGCGAGTTTCTGCTTTCAGATGCAACAGAAATTTTGCGGATTGGTCAATCCGTTCGCGAGACATTGCAGTTTGGAGATAAGAAACGCTTGAGAAACTCAAAATTTGCGCAGTTCTGATGCTCGAAACGAATAACTAGAACGGCCTAGGGGAAGTGTGCGCATACCGTTATAATCGGGCGAGTTTCTACTTTCAGATGCAACAGAAATTTTGCGGATTGGTCAATCCGTTCGCGAGATATGGCAGTTTGGAGGTAAGAAACGCTTGAGAAACTCAAAATTTGCGCAGTTCTGATGCTCGAAACGAATAACTAGAACGGCCTAGGGGAAGTGTGCGCATACAGTTGTAATCGGGCGAGTTTCTACTTTCAGATGCAACAGAAACTTTGCGGATTGATCAATCCGTTCGCGAGACATTGCAGTTTGGAGATAAGATACGCTTGAGAAACTCAAAATTTTCGCAGTTCTGATGCTCGACACGAATAACTAGAACGGCCTAGGGGAAAACTACACCTACCGTTGTAATCGGGCGAGTTTCTACTTTCAGATGCTACAGAAATTTTGCGGATTGGTCAATCCGTTCGCGAGATATGGCAGTTTGGAGATAAGAAATGCTTGAGAAACTCAAAATTTTCGCCGTTCTGATGCTCGAAACGAATAACTAGTACGGCCTAGGGGAAAAGTACGCATACCGTTGTATTCGGGCGGGTTTCTACTTTCAGATGCAACAGAAACTTTGCGGATTGATCAATCCGTTCGCGAGACATTGCAGTTTGGAGATAAGAAACGCTTGAGAAACTCAAAATTTGCGCAGTTCTGATGCTCGAAACGAATAACTAGAACGGCCTAGGGGAAGTGTGCGCATACCGTTATAATCGGGCGAGTTTCTACTTTCAGATGCAACAGAAATTTTGCGGATTGGTCAATCCGTTCGCGAGATATGGCAGTTTGGAGATAGGAAATGCTTGAGAAGTTCAAAATTTTCGCCGTTCTGATGCTCGAAACGAATAACTAGTACGGCCTAGGGGAAAAGTACGCATACCGTTGTATTCGGGCGGGTTTCTACTTTCAGATGCAACAGAAATTTTGCGGATTGATCAATCCGTTCGCGAGACATGGCAGTTTGGAGATAAGAAACGCTTGAGAAACTCAAAATTTGCGCAGTTCTGATGCTCGAAACGAATAACTAGAACGGCCTAGGGGAAGTGTGCGCATACCGTTGTAATCGGGCGAGTTTCTACTTTCAGATGCAACAGAAACTTTGCGGATTGATCAATCCGTTCGTGAGACATTGCAGTTTGGAGATAAGAAATGCTTGAGAAACTCAAAATTTTCGCCGTTCTGATGCTCGAAACGAATAACTAGAACGGCCTAGGGGAAAAGTACGCATACCGATGTAATCGGGCGAGTTTCTAATTTCAGATGCAACAGAAATTTTGAGGATTGGTCAATCCGTTCGCGAGAGGTGGCAGTTTGGAGGTAAGAAACGCTTGAGAAACTCAAAATTTTCGCAGTTCTGATGCTCGACACGAATAACTAGAACGACCTAGGGGAAAAGTGCGCATACCGTTATAATCGGGCGAGTTTCTACTTTCAGATGCAACAGAAATTTTGCGGATTGGTCATTCCGTTCGCGAGATATGGCAGTTTGGAGGTAAGAAACGCTTGAAAAATTCAAAATTTTCGCAGTTCTGATGCGCGACACGAATAACTAGAACGGCCTAGGGGAAAAGTGCGCATACCGTTGTAATCGGGCGACTTTCTACTTTCAGATGCAACAGAAATTTTGCGGATTGGTCAATCCGTTCGCGAGATATGGCAGTTTGGAGATAAGAAATGCTTGAGAAACTCAAAATTTTCGCCGTTCTGATGCTCGAAACGAATAACTAGAACGGCCTAGGGGAAAACTACACCTACCGTTGTAATCGGGCGACTTTCTACTTTCAGATGCAACAGAAATTTTGCGGATTGATCAATCCGTTCGCGAGATATGGCAGTTTGGAGATAAGAAACGCTTGAGAAACTCAAAATTTTCGCAGTTCTGATGCTCGAAACGAGTAACTAGAAAGGCCTAGGTGAAAAGTACGCATACCGTTGTAATCGGGCGAGTTTCTACTTTCAGATGCAACAGAAATTTTGCGGATTGGTCAATCCGTTCGCGAGATGTGGCAGTTTGGAGGTAAGAAACGCTTGAGAAACTCAAAATTTTCGCAGTTCTGAAGCTCGAAACGAGTAACTAGAACGGCCTAGGGGAAAAGTACGCATACCGTTGTAATCGGGCGAGTTTCTACTTTCAGATGCAACAGAAATTTTGCGGATTGGTCAATCCGTTCGCGAGATATGGCAGTTTGGAGATAGGAAATGCTTGAGAAGTTCAAAATTTTCGCCGTTCTGATGCTCGAAACGAATAACTAGTACGGCCTAGGGGAAAAGTACGCATACCGTTGTATTCGGGCGGGTTTCTACTTTCAGATGCAACAGAAATTTTGCGGATTGATCAATCCGTTCGCGAGATATGGCAGTTTGGAGGTAAGAAACGCTTGAGAAACTCAAAATTTTCGCAGTTCTGATGCTCGAAACGAATAACTGGAACGGCCTAGGGGAAAACTACACATACCGTTGTAATCGGGCGAGTCTCTACTTTCAGATGCAACAGAAATTTTGCGGATTGGTCAATCCGTTCGCGAGATATGGCAGTTTGGAGGTAAGAAACGCTTGAAAAACTCAAAATTTTCGCAGTTCTGATGCTCGACACGAATAACTAGAACGGCCTAGGGGAAAAGTGCGCATACTGTTGTAATCGGGCGAGTTTCTACTTTCAGATGCAACAGAAATTTTGCGGATTGATCAATCCGTTCGCGAGACATGGCAGTTTGGAGATAAGAAACGCTTGAGAAACTCAAAACTTTCGCAGTTCTGATGCTCGACACGAATAACTAGAACGACCTAGGGGAAAACTACACCTACCTTTGTAATCGGGCGAGTTTCTACTTTCAGATGCTACAGAAATTTTGCGGATTGGTCAATCCGTTCGCGAGATATGGCCGTTTGGATGTAAGAAACGCTTTAGAAACTCAAAATTTTCGCAGTTCTGATGCTCGAAACGAATAACTAGAACGGCCCAGGGGAAAAGTGCGCATACCGTTGTAATCGGGCGAGTTTCTACTTTCAGACGCAACAGAAATTTTGCGGATTGGTCAATCCGTTCGCGAGATGTGGCAGTTTGGAGGTAAGAAACGCTTGAGAAACTAAAATTTTCGCAGTTCTGATGCTCGAAACGAATAACTAGAACGGCCTAGGGGAAAACTGCAACTACCGTTGTAATCGGGCGAGTTTCTACTTTCAGATGCAACAGAAATTTTGCGGATTGGTCAATCCGTTCGCGAGATATGGCAGTTTGGAGATAAGAAATGCTTGAGAAACTCAAAATTTTCGCCGTTCTGATGCTCGAAACGAATAACTAGAACGGCCTAGGGGAAAAGTACGCATACCGATGTAATCGGGCGAGTTTCTAATTTCAGATGCAACAGAAATTTTGAGGATTGGTCAATCCGTTCGCGAGATGTGGCAGTTTGGAGGTAAGAAACGCTTGAAAAACTCAAAATTTTCGCAGTTCTGATGCTCGACACGAATAACTAGAACGGCCTAGGGGAAAAGTGCGCATACCGTTGTAATCGGGCGAGTTTCTACTTTCAGATGCAACAGAAATTTTGCGGATCGATCAATCCGTTCGCGAGACATGGCAGTTTGGAGATAAGAAACGCTTGAGAAACTCAAAATTTTCGCAGTTCTGATGCTCGACACGAATAACTAGAACGACCTAGGGGAAAACTACACCTACCTTTGTAATCGGGCGAGTTTCTACTTTCAGATGCTACAGAAATTTTGCGGATTGGTCAATCCGTTCGCGAGATATGGCCGTTTGGATGTAAGAAACGCTTTAGAAACTCAAAATTTTCGCAGTTCTGATGCTCGAAACGAATAACTAGAACGGCCCAGGGGAAAAGTGCGCATACCGTTGTAATCGGGCGAGTTTCTACTTTCAGACGCAACAGAAATTTTGCGGATTGGTCAATCCGTTCGCGAGATGTGGCAGTTTGGAGGTAAGAAACGCTTGAGAAACTAAAATTTTCGCAGTTCTGATGCTCGAAACGAATAACTAGAACGGCCTAGGGGAAAACTGCAACTACCGTTGTAATCGGGCGAGTTTCTACTTTCAGATGCAACAGAAATTTTGCGGATTGGTCAATCCGTTCGCGAGATATGGCAGTTTGGAGATAAGAAATGCTTGAGAAACTCAAAATTTTCGCCGTTCTGATGCTCGAAACGAATAACTAGAACGGCCTAGGGGAAAAGTACGCATACCGATGTAATCGGGCGAGTTTCTAATTTCAGATGCAACAGAAATTTTGAGGATTGGTCAATCCGTTCGCGAGATGTGGCAGTTTGGAGGTAAGAAACGCTTGAGAAACTCAAAATTTTCGCAGTTCTGATGCTCGACACGAATAACTAGAACGACCTAGGGGAAAAGTGCGCATACCGTTATAATCGGGCGAGTTTCTACTTTCAGATGCAACAGAAATTTTGCGGATTGGTCAATCCGTTCGCGAGATATGGCAGTCTGGAGGTAAGAAACGCTTGAAAAACTCAAAATTTTCGCAGTTCTGATGCTCGACACGAATAACTAGAACGGCCTAGGGGAAAAGTGCGCATACCGTTGTAATCGGGCGAGTTTCTACTTTCAGATGCAACAGAAATTTTGCGGATTGATCAATCCGTTCGCGAGACATGGCAGTTTGGAGATAAGAAACGCTTGAGAAACTCAAAATTTTCGCAGTTCTGATGCTCGACACGAATAACTAGAACGACCTAGGGGAAAACTACACCCACCGTTGTAATCGGGCGAGTTTCTACTTTCAGATGCAACAGAAATTTTGCGGATTGGTCAATCCGTTCGCGAGATATGGCAGTTTGGAGATAAGAAATGCTTGAGAAACTCAAAATTTTCGCCGTTCTGATGCTCGAAACGAATAACTAGAACGGCCTAGGGGAAAACTACACCTACCGTTGTAATCGGGCGAGTTTCTACTTTCAGATGCAACAGAAATTTTGCGGATTGGTCAATCCGTTCGCGAGATATGGCAGTTTGGAGATAAGAAATGCTTGAGAAACTCAAAATTTTCGCCGTTCTGATGCTCGAAACGAATAACTAGAACGGCCTAGGGGAAAAGTTCGCATACCGTTGTAATCGGGCGAGTTTCTACTTTCAGATGCAACAGAAATTTTGCGGATTGGTCAATCCATTCGCGAGATATAGCAGTTTGGAGGTAAGAAACGCTTGAGAAACTCAAAATTTGCGCAGTTCTGAAGCTCGAAACGAATAACTAGAACGGCCTAGGGGAAAAGTACGGATACCGTTCTAATCGGGCGAGTTTCTACTTTCAGATGCAACAGAAATTTTGCGGATTGGTCAATTCGTTCGCGAGATGTGGCTGTTTGGAAGTAAGAAACGCTTGAGAAACTCAAAATTTTCGCAGTTATGATGCTCGAAACGAGTAACTAGAACGGCCTAGGGGAAAAGTACGCATACCGTTGTAATCGGGCGAGTTTCTACTTTCAGATGCAACAGAAATTTTGCGGATTGGTCAATCCGTTCGCGAGATATGGCAGTTTGGAGGTAAGAAACGCTTGAGAAACTCAAAATTTTCGCAGTTCTGATGCTCGACACGAATAACTAGAACGACCTAGGGGAAAACTACACCTACCGTTGTAATCGGGCGAGTTTCTACTTTCAGATGCTACAGAAATTTTGCGGATTGGTCAATCCGTTCGCGAGATATGGCCGTTTGGATGTAAGGAACGCTTTAGAAACTCAAAATTTTCGCAGTTCTGATGCTCGAAACGAATAACTAGAACGGCCCAGGGGAAAAGTGCGCATACCATTGTAATCGGGCGAGTTTCTACTTTCAAATGCAACAGAAATTTTGCGGATTGGTCGATCCGTTCGCGAGATATGGCAGTTTGGATGTAAGAAACGCTTGAGAAACTCAAAATTTTCGCAGTTCTGATGCTCGAAACGAATAACTGGAACGGCCTAGGGGAAAACTACACATACCGTTCTAATCGGGCGAGTTTCTACTTTCAGATGCAACAGAAATTTTGAGGATTGGTCAATCCGTTCGCGAGATGTGGCAGTTTGGAGGTAAGAAACGCTTGAGAAACTCAAAATTTTCGCAGTTCTGATGCTCGACACGAATAACTAGAACGGCCTAGGGGAAAAGTGCCCATACCGTTGTAATCGGGCGAGTTTCTACTTTCAGATGCAACAGAAATTTTGCGGATTGATCAATCCGTTCGCGAGACATTGCAGTTTGGAGATAAGAAACGCTTGAGAAACTCAAAATTTTCGCAGTTCTGATGCTCGACACGAATAACTAGAACGACCTAGGGGAAAAGTGCGCATACCGTTATAATCGGGCGAGTTTCTACTTTCAGATGCAACAGAAATTTTGCGGATTGGTCAATCCGTTCGCGAGATATGGCAGTTTGGAGATAAGAAATGCTTGAGAAACTCAAAATTTTCGCCGTTCTGATGCTCGAAACGAATAACTAGAACGGCCTAGGGGAAAACTACACCTACCGTTGTAATCGGGCGAGTTTCTACTTTCAGATGCAACAGAAATTTTGCGGATTGGTCAATCCGTTCGCGAGATATGGCAGTTTGGAGATAAGAAATGCTTGAGAAACTCAAAATTTTCGCCGTTCTGATGCTCGAAACGAATAACTAGAACGGCCTAGGGGAAAAGTTCGCACACCGTTGTAATCGGGCGAGTTTCTACTTTCAGATGCAACAGAAATTTTGCGGATTGGTCAATCCATTCGCGAGATATAGCAGTTTGGAGGTAAGAAACGCTTGAGAAACTCAAAATTTGCGCAGTTCTGAAGCTCGAAACGAATAACTAGAACGGCCTAGGGGAAAAGTACGGATACCGTTCTAATCGGGCGAGTTTCTACTTTCAGATGCAACAGAAATTTTGCGGATTGGTCAATTCGTTCGCGAGATGTGGCTGTTTGGAAGTAAGAAACGCTTGAGAAACTCAAAATTTTCGCAGTTATGATGCTCGAAACGAATAACTAGAACGGCCTAGGGGAAGAGTGCGCATACCGTTGTAATCGGGCGAGTTTCTACTTTCATACGCAACAGAAATTTTGCGGATTGGTCAATCCGTTCGCGAGATGTGGCAGTTTGGAAGTAAGAAACGCTTGAGAAACTCAAAATTTGCGCAGTTCTGATGCTCGAAACGAATAACTAGAACGGCCTAGGGGAAAACTACACCTACCGTTGTAATCGTGCGAGTTTCTACTTTCAGATGCAACAGAAATTTTGCGGATTGATCAATCCGTTCGCGAGATTTGGCAGTTTGGAGATAAGAAACGCTTGAGAAACTCAAAATTTTCGCAGTTCTGATGCTCGAAACGAGTAACTAGAACGGCCTAGGGGAAGAGTGCGCATACCGTTCTAATCGGGCGAGTTTCTACTTTCAGATGCAACAGAAATTTTGCGGATTGGTCAATCCGTTCGCGAGATATGGCTGTTTGGAGATAAGAAACGCTTCAGAAACTCAAAATTTTCGCAGTTATGATGCTCGAAACGAGTAACTAGAGCGCCCTAGGGGAAAAGTACGGATACCGTTCTAATCGGGCGAGTTTCTACTTTCAGATGCAACAGAAATTTTGCGGATTGGTCAATCCGTTCGCGAGATGTGGCAGTTTGGATGTAAGAAACGCTTGAGAAACTCAAAATGTTCGCAGTTCTGATGCTCGAAACGAATAAATGGAACGGCCTAGGGGAAAACTACACATACCGTTGTAATCGGGCGAGTTTCTACTTTCAGATGCAACAGAAATTTTGAGGATTGGTCAATCCGTTCGCGAGATGTGGCAGTTTGGAGGTAAGAAACGCTTGAGAAACTCAAAATTTTCGCAGTTCTGATGCTCGAAACGAATAACTAGAACGGCCTAGGGGAAAAGTGCGCATACCGTTGTAATCGGGCGAGTTTCTACTTTCAGAAGCAACAGAAATTTTGCGGATGGGTCAATCCGTTCGCGAGATATGGCAGTTTGGAGGTAAGAAACGCTTGAGAAACTCAAAATTTGCGCAGTTCTGAAGCTCGAAACGAATAACTAGAACGGCCTAGGGGAAGAGTGCGCAAACCGTTGTAATCGGGCTAGTTTCTACTTTCAGACGCAACAGAAATTTTGCGGATTGATCAATCCGTTCGCGAGATGTGGCAGTTTGGAGGTAAGAAACGCTTGAGAAACTCAAAATTTTCGCAGTTCTGATGCTCGAAACGAATAACTAGAACGGCCTAGGGGAAAAGTGCGCATACCGTTGTAATCGGGCGAGTTTCTACTTTCAGGAGCAACAGAAATTTTGCGGATGGGTCAATCCGTTCGCGAGATGTGGCAGTTTGGAGGTAAGAAACGCTTGAGAAACTAAAATTTTCGCAGTTCTGATGCTCGAAACGAAAAACTAGAACGGCCTAGGGGAAAACTACAGCTACCGTTGTAATCGGGCGAGTTTCTACTTTCAGATGCAACAGAAATTTTGCGGACTGGTCAATCCGTTCGCGAGATATGGCAGTTTGGAGATAAGAAATGCTTGAGAAACTCAAAATTTTCGCCGTTCTGATGCTCGAAACGAATAACTAGAACGGCCTAGGGGAAAAGTACGCA
Source organism: Ptiloglossa arizonensis (assembly GCF_051014685.1). Taxonomy (NCBI): domain Eukaryota; kingdom Metazoa; phylum Arthropoda; class Insecta; order Hymenoptera; family Colletidae; genus Ptiloglossa; species Ptiloglossa arizonensis. The sequence continues at coordinate 909,784 of NW_027478510.1, forward strand.
TACCGATGTAATCGGGCGAGTTTCTACATTCAGATGCAACAGAAATTTTGCGGATTGATCAATCCGTTCGCGAGACATGGCAGTTTGGAGATAAGAAACGCTTGAGAAACTCAAAATTTTCGCAGTTCTGATGCTCGACACGAATAACTAGAACGACCTAGGGGAAAAGTGCCCATACCGTTATAATCGGGCGAGTTTCTACTTTCAGATGCAACAGAAATTTTGCGGATTGGTCAATCCGTTCGCGAGATATGGCAGTTTGGAGATAAGAAATGCTTGAGAAACTCAAGATTTTCGCCGTTCTGATGCTCGAAACGAATAACTAGAACGGCCTAGGGGAAAAGTACGCATACCGTTGTAATCGGGCGAGTTTCTACTTTCAGACGCAACAGAAATTTTGCGGATTGGTCAAACCGTTCGCGAGATGTGGCAGTTTGGAGGTGAGAAACGCTTGAGAAACTCAAAATTTGCGCAGTTCTGATGCTCGAAATGAATAACTAGAACGGCCTAGGGGAAGTGTGCGCATACCGTTGTAATCGGGCGAGTTTCTGCTTTCAGACGCAACAGAAATTTTGCGGATTGGTCAAACCGTTCGCGAGATGTGGCAGTTTGGAGGTAAGAAACGCTTGAGAAACTCAAAATTTGCGCAGTTCTGAAGCTCGAAACGAATAACTAGAACTGCCTAGGGGAAAAGTACGGATACCGTTCTAATCGGGCGAGTTTCTACTTTCAGATGCAACAGAAATTTTGCGGATTGGTCAATTCGTTCGCGAGATGTGGCTGTTTGGAAGTAAGAAACGCTTGAGAAACTCAAAATTTTCGCAGTTATGATGCTCGAAACGAATAACTAGAACGGCCTAGGGGAAGAGTGCGCATACCGTTGTAATCGGGCGAGTTTCTACTTTCATACGCAACAGAAATTTTGCGGATTGGTCAATCCGTTCGCGAGATGTGGCAGTTTGGAAGTAAGAAACGCTTGAGAAACTCAAAATTTGCGCAGTTCTGATGCTCGAAACGAATAACTAGAACGGCCTAGGGGAAAACTACACCTACCGTTGTAATCGTGCGAGTTTCTACTTTCAGATGCAACAGAAATTTTGCGGATTGATCAATCCGTTCGCGAGATTTGGCAGTTTGGAGATAAGAAACGCTTGAGAAACTCAAAATTTTCGCAGTTCTGATGCTCGAAACGAGTAACTAGAACGGCCTAGGGGAAGAGTGCGCATACCGTTCTAATCGGGCGAGTTTCTACTTTCAGATGCAACAGAAATTTTGCGGATTGGTCAATCCGTTCGCGAGATATGGCTGTTTGGAGATAAGAAACGCTTCAGAAACTCAAAATTTTCGCAGTTATGATGCTCGAAACGAGTAACTAGAGCGCCCTAGGGGAAAAGTACGGATACCGTTCTAATCGGGCGAGTTTCTACTTTCAGATGCAACAGAAATTTTGCGGATTGGTCAATCCGTTCGCGAGATGTGGCAGTTTGGATGTAAGAAACGCTTGAGAAACTCAAAATGTTCGCAGTTCTGATGCTCGAAACGAATAAATGGAACGGCCTAGGGGAAAACTACACATACCGTTGTAATCGGGCGAGTTTCTACTTTCAGATGCAACAGAAATTTTGAGGATTGGTCAATCCGTTCGCGAGATGTGGCAGTTTGGAGGTAAGAAACGCTTGAGAAACTCAAAATTTTCGCAGTTCTGATGCTCGAAACGAATAACTAGAACGGCCTAGGGGAAAAGTGCGCATACCGTTGTAATCGGGCGAGTTTCTACTTTCAGAAGCAACAGAAATTTTGCGGATGGGTCAATCCGTTCGCGAGATATGGCAGTTTGGAGGTAAGAAACGCTTGAGAAACTCAAAATTTGCGCAGTTCTGAAGCTCGAAACGAATAACTAGAACGGCCTAGGGGAAGAGTGCGCAAACCGTTATAATCGGGCGAGTTTCTACTTTCAGATGCAACAGAAATTTTGCGGATTGGTCAATCCGTTCGCGAGATATGGCAGTTTGGAGATAAGAAATGCTTGAGAAACTCAAGATTTTCGCCGTTCTGATGCTCGAAACGAATAACTAGAACGGCCTAGGGGAAAAGTACGCATACCGATGTAATCGGGCGAGTTTCTACATTCAGATGCAACAGAAATTTTGCGGATTGATCAATCCGTTCGCGAGACATGGCAGTTTGGAGATAAGAAACGCTTGAGAAACTCAAAATTTTCGCAGTTCTGATGCTCGACACGAATAACTAGAACGACCTAGGGGAAAAGTGCCCATACCGTTATAATCGGGCGAGTTTCTACTTTCAGATGCAACAGAAATTTTGCGGATTGGTCAATCCGTTCGCGAGATATGGCAGTTTGGAGATAAGAAATGCTTGAGAAACTCAAGATTTTCGCCGTTCTGATGCTCGAAACGAATAACTAGAACGGCCTAGGGGAAAAGTACGCATACCGTTGTAATCGGGCGAGTTTCTACTTTCAGACGCAACAGAAATTTTGCGGATTGGTCAAACCGTTCGCGAGATGTGGCAGTTTGGAGGTGAGAAACGCTTGAGAAACTCAAAATTTGCGCAGTTCTGATGCTCGAAATGAATAACTAGAACGGCCTAGGGGAAGTGTGCGCATACCGTTGTAATCGGGCGAGTTTCTGCTTTCAGACGCAACAGAAATTTGCGGATTGGTCAAACCGTTCGCGAGATGTGGCAGTTTGGAGGTAAGAAACGCTTGAGAAACTCAAAATTTTCGCAGTTCTGATGCTCGACACGAATAACTAGAACGGCCTAGGAGAAAAGTGCGCATACCGTTGTAATCGGGCGAGTTTCTACTTTCAGATGCAACAGAAATTTTGCGGATTGGTCAATCCGTTCGCGAGATATGGCAGTTTGGATGTAAGAAACGCTTGAGAAACTCAAAATTTGCGCAGTTCTGATGCTCGAAATGAATAACTAGAACGGCCTAGGGGAAGTGTGCGCATACCGTTGTAATCGGGCGAGTTTCTACTTTCAGACGCAACAGAAATTTTGCGGATTGGTCAAACCGTTCGCGAGATGTGGCAGTTTGGAGGTAAGAAACGCTTGAGAAACTCAAAATTTTCGCCGTTCTGATGCTCGAAACGAATAACTAGAACGGCCTAGGGGAAAAGTACGCATACCGTTGTAATCGGGCGAGTTTCTACTTTCAGATGCAACAGAAATTTTGCGGATTGATCAATCCGTTCGCGAGACATGGCTGTTTGGAGATAAGAAACGCTTGAGAAACTCAAAATTTTCGCAGTTCTGATGCTCGACACGAATGACTAGAACGACCTAGGGGAAAAGTGCGCATACCGTTATAATCGGGCGAGTTTCTACTTTCAGATGCAACAGAAATTTTGCGGATTGGTCAATCTGTTCGCGAGATATGGCAGTTTGGAGATAAGAAATGCTTGAGAAACTCAAAATTTGCGCAGTTCTGAAGCTCGAAACGAATAACTAGAACGGCCTAGGGGCAGAGTGCGCAAACCGTTGTAATCGGGCGAGTTTCTACTTTCAGACGCAACAGAAATTTTGCGGATTGATCAATCCGTTCGCGAGATGTGGCAGTTTGGAGGTAAGAAACGCTTGAGAAACTCAAAATTTTCGCAGTTCTGATGCTCGAAACGAATAACTAGAACGGCCTAGGGGAAAAGTGCGCATACCGTTGTAATCGGGCGAGTTTCTACTTTCAGGAGCAACAGAAATTTTGCGGATGGGTCAATCCGTTCGCGAGATGTGGCAGTTTGGAGGTAAGAAACGCTTGAGAAACTAAAATTTTCGCAGTTCTGATGCTCGAAACGAAAAACTAGAACGGCCTAGGGGAAAACTACACCTACCGTTGTAATCGGGCGAGTTTCTACTTTCAGATGCAACAGAAATTTTGCGGACTGGTCAATCCGTTCGCGAGATATGGCAGTTTGGAGATACGAAATGCTTGAGAAACTCAAAATTTTCGCCGTTCTGATGCTCGAAACGAATAACTAGAACGGCCTAGGGGAAAAGTACGCATACCGATGTAATCGGGCGAGTTTCTACTTTCAGATGCAACAGAAATTTTGCGGATCGATCAATCCGTTCGCGAGACATGGCAGTTTGGAGATAAGAAACGCTTGAGAAACTCAAAATTTTCGCAGTTCTGATGCTCGACACGAATAACTAGAACGACCTAGGGGAAAAGTGCCCATACCGTTATAATCGGGCGAGTTTCTACTTTCAGATGCAACAGAAATTTTGCGGATTGGTCAATCCGTTCGCGAGATATGGCAGTTTGGAGATAAGAAATGCTTGAGAAACTCAAGATTTTCGCCGTTCTGATGCTCGAAACGAATAACTAGAACGGCCTAGGGGAAAAGTACGCATACCGATGTAATCGGGCGAGTTTCTACTTTCAGATGCAACAGAAATTTTGCGGATCGATCAATCCGTTCGCGAGACATGGCAGTTTGGAGATAAGAAACGCTTGAGAAACTCAAAATTTTCGCAGTTCTGATGCTCGACACGAATAACTAGAACGGCCTAGGAGAAAAGTGCGCATACCGTTGTAATCGGGCGAGTTTCTACTTTCAGATGCAACAGAAATTTTGCGGATTGGTCAATCCGTTCGCGAGATATGGCAGTTTGGATGTAAGAAACGCTTGAGAAACTCAAAATTTGCGCAGTTCTGATGCTCGAAATGAATAACTAGAACGGCCTAGGGGAAGTGTGCGCATACCGTTGTAATCGGGCGAGTTTCTACTTTCAGACGCAACAGAAATTTTGCGGATTGGTCAAACCGTTCGCGAGATGTGGCAGTTTGGAGGTAAGAAACGCTTGAGAAACTCAAAATTTTCGCAGTTCTGATGCTCGAAACGAAAAACTAAAACGGCCTAGGGGAAAACTACACCTACCGTTGTAATCGGGCGAGTTTCTACTTTCAGATGCAACAGAAATTTTGCGGACTGGTCAATCCGTTCGCGAGATATGGCAGTTTGGAGATAAGAAATGCTTGAGAAACTCAAAATTTTCGCCGTTCTGATGCTCGAAACGAATAACTAGAACGGCCTAGGGGAAAAGTACGCATACCGATGTAATCGGGCGAGATTCTACTTTCAGATGCAACAGAAATTTTGCGGATTGATCAATCCGTTCGCGAGACATGGCAGTTTGGAGATAAGAAACGCTTGAGAAACTCAAAATTTTCGCAGTTCTGATGCTCGACACGAATAACTAGAACGACCTAGGGGAAAAGTGCCCATACCGTTATAATCGGGCGAGTTTCTACTTTCAGATGCAACAGAAATTTTGCGGATTGGTCAATCCGTTCGCGAGATATGGCAGTTTGGAGATAAGAAATGCTTGAGAAATTCAAGATTTTCGCCGTTCTGATGCTCGAAACGAATAACTAGAACGGCCTAGGGGAAAAGTACGCATACCGTTGTAATCGGGCGAGTTTGTAATTTCAGATGCAACAGAAATGTTGCGGATTGGTCAATCCGTTCGCGAGATATGGCAGTTTGGAGGTAAGAAACGCTTGAGAAACTCAAAATTTTCGCAGTTCTGATGCTCGACACGAATGACTAGAACGGCCTAGGAGAAAAGTGCGCATACCGTTGTAATCGGGCGAGTTTCTACTTTCAGATGCAACAGAAATTTTGCGGATTGGTCAATCCGTTCGCGAGATATGGCAGTTTGGATGTAAGAAACGCTTGAGAAACTCAAAATTTGCGCAGTTCTGATGCTCGAAATGAATAACTAGAACGGCCTAGGGGAAGTGTGCGCATACCGTTGTAATCGGGCGAGTTTCTACTTTCAGACGCAACAGAAATTTTGCGGATTGGTCAAACCGTTCGCGAGATGTGGCAGTTTGGAGATAAGAAACGCTTGAGAAACTCAAAATTTTCGCAGTTCTGATGCTCGACACGAATGACTAGAACGACCTAGGGGAAAAGTGCGCATACCGTTATAATCGGGCGAGTTTCTACTTTCAGATGCAACAGAAATTTTGCGGATTGGTCAATCCGTTCGCGAGATATGGCAGTTTGGAGATAAGAAATGCTTGAGAAACTCAAGATTTTCGCCGTTCTGATGCTCGAAACGAATAACTAGAACGGCCTAGGGGAAAAGTACGCATACCGTTGTAATCGGGCGAGTTTGTAATTTCAGATGCAACAGAAATGTTGCGGATTGGTCAATCCGTTCGCGAGATATGGCAGTTTGGAGGTAAGAAACGCTTGAGAAACTCAAAATTTTCGCAGTTCTGATGCTCGACACGAATGACTAGAACGGCCTAGGAGAAAAGTGCGCATACCGTTGTAATCGGGCGAGTTTCTACTTTCAGATGCAACAGAAATTTTGCGGATTGGTCAATCCGTTCGCGAGATATGGCAGTTTGGATGTAAGAAACGCTTGAGAAACTCAAAATTTGCGCAGTTCTGATGCTCGAAATGAATAACTAGAACGGCCTAGGGGAAGTGTGCGCATACCGTTGTAATCGGGCGAGTTTCTACTTTCAGACGCAACAGAAATTTTGCGGATTGGTCAAACCGTTCGCGAGATGTGGCAGTTTGGAGGTAAGAAACGCTTGAGAAACTCAAAATTTTCGCAGTTCTGATGCTCGAAACGAATAACTAGAACGGCCTAGGGGAAAAGTACGCATACCGTTGTAATCGGGCGAGTTTCTACTTTCAGATGCAACAGAAATTTTGCGGATTGGTCAATCCGTTCGCGAGATATGGCAGTTTGGAGATAAGAAATGCTTGAGAAACACAAAATTTTCGCCGTTCTGATGCTCGAAACGAATAACTAGAACGGCCTAGGGGAAAAGTTAGCATACCGTTGTAATCGGGCGAGTTTCTACTTTCAGATGCAACAGAAATTTTGCGGATTGATCAATCCGTTCGCGAGACATGGCAGTTTGGAGATAAGAAACGCTTGAGAAACTCAAAATTTTCGCAGTTCTGATGCTCGACACGAATGACTAGAACATACTTGGGGAAAAGTGCGCATACCGTTATAATCGGGCGAGTTTCTACTTTCAGATGCAACAGAAATTTTGCGGATTGGTCAATCCGTTCGCGAGATATGGCAGTTTGGAGATAAGAAATGCTTGAGAAACTCAAAATTTTCGCCGTTCTGATGCTCGAAACGAATAACTAGTACGGCCTAGGGGAAAAGTTCGCATACCGTTGTAATCGGGCGAGTTTCTACTTTCAGATGCAACAGAAATTTTGCGGATTGGTCAATCCATTCGCGAGATATAGCAGTTTGGAGGTAAGAAACACTTGAGAAACTCAAACTTTGCGCAGTTCTGAAGCTCGAAACGAATAACTAGAACGGCCTAGGGGAAGAGTGCGCAAACCGTTGTAATCGGGCGAGTTTCTACTTTCAGACGCAACAGAAATTTTGCGGATTGATCAATCCGTTCGCGAGATATGGCTGTTTGGAGATAAGAAACGCTTGAGAAACTCAAAATTTTCGCAGTTATGATGCTCGAAACGAGTAACTAGAACGGCCTAGGGGAAAAGTACGCATACAGTTGTAATCGGGCGAGTTTCTACTTTCTGATGCAACAGAAATTTTGCGGATTGGTCAAACCGTTCGCGAGATATGGCAGTTTGGAGGTAAGAAACGCTTGAGAAACTCAAAATTTGCGCAGTTCTGATGCTCGAAACGAATAACTAGAACGGCCTAGGGGAAGAGTGCGCATACCGTTGTAATCGGGCGAGTTTCTACTTTCAGATGCAACAGAAATTTTGCGGATTGATCAATCCGTTCGCGAGATTTGGCAGTTTGGAGATAAGAAACGCTTGAGAAACTCAAAATTTTCGCAGTTCTGATGCTCGAAACGAGTAACTAGAACGGCCTAGGGGTTAAGTACGCATACCGTTGTAATCGGGCGAGTTTCTACTTTCAGATGCAACAGAAATTTTGCGGATGGGTCAATCCGTTCGCGAGATATGGCAGTTTGGAGGTAAGAAACGCTTGAGAAACTCAAAATTTGCGCAGTTCTGAAGCTCGAAACGAATAACTAGAACGGCGTAGGGGAAGAGTGCGCAAACCGTTGTAATCGAGCGAGTTTCTACTTTCAGACGCAACAGAAATTTTGCGGATTGATCAATCCGTTCGCGAGATATGGCTGTTTGGAGATAAGAAACGCTTGAGAAACTCAAAATTTTCGCAGTTATGATGCTCGAAACGAGTAACTAGAACGGCCTAGGGGAAAAGTACGGATACCGTTCTAATCGGGCGAGTTTCTACTTTCAGATGCAACAGAAATTTTGCGGATTGGTCAATCCGTTCGCGAGATGTGGCAGTTTGGAGGTAAGAAACGCTTGAGAAACTCAAAATTTTCGCAGTTCTGATTCTCGAAACGAATAACTAGAACGGCCTAGGGGAAAAGTACGCACACGGTTGTAATCGGGCGAGTTTCTACTTTCAGATGCAACAGAAATTTTGCGGATTAGTCAATCCGTTCGCGAGATATGGCAGTTTGGAGGTAAGAAACGCTTGAGAAACTCAAAATTTTCGCAGTTATGATGCTCGAAACGAGTAACTAGAACGGCCTAGGGGAAAAGTACGCATACCGTTGTAATCGGGCGAGTTTCTACTTTCAGAAGCAACAGAAATTTTGCGGATGGGTCAATCCGTTCGCGAGATATGGCAGTTTGGAGGTAAGAAACGCTTGAGAAACTCAAAATTTGCGCAGTTCTGAAGCTCGAAACGAATAACTAGAACGGCCTAGGGGAAGAGTGCGCAAACCGTTGTAATCGGGCGAGTTTCTACTTTCAGACGCAACAGAAATTTTGCGGATTGATCAATCCGATCGCGAGATATGGCTGTTTGGAGATAAGAAACGCTTGAGAAACTCAAAATTTTCGCAGTTATGATGCTCGAAACGAGTAACTAGAACGGCCTAGGGGAAAAGTACGGATACCGTTCTAATCGGGCGAGTTTCTACTTTCAGATGCAACAGAAATTTTGCGGATTGGTCAATCCGTTCGCGAGATGTGGCAGTTTGGAGATAAGAAACGCTTGAGAAACTCAAAATTTTCGCAGCTCTGATGCTCGAAACGAATAACTGGAACGGCCTAGGAGAAAACTACACATACCGCTGTAATCGGGCGAGTTTCTACTTTCAGATGCAACAGAAATTTTGAGGATTGGTCAATCCGTTCGCGAGATGTGGCAGTTTGGAGGTAAGAAACGCTTGAGAAACTCAAAATTTTCGCAGTTCTGATGCTCGAAACGAATAACTAGAACGGCCTAGGGGAAAACTACACCTACCGTTGTAATCGGGCGAGTTTCTACTTTCAGATGCAACTGAAATTTTGCGGATTGATCAATCCGTTCGCGAGATTTGGCAGTTTGGAGATAAGAAACGCTTGAGAAACTCAAAATTTTCGCAGTTCTGATGCTCGAAACGAGTAACTAGAGCGGCCTAGGGGAAAAGTACGCATACCGTTGTAATCGGGCGAGTTTCTACTTTCAGATGCAACAGAAATTTTGCGGATTGGTCAATCCGTTCGCGAGATATGGCAGTTTGGAGGTAAGAAATGCTTGAGAAACTCAAAATTTTCGCCGTTGTGATGCTCGAAACGAATAACTAGGACGGCCTAGGGGAAAAGTACGCATACCGTTGTAATCGGGCGAGTTTCTACTTTCAGATGCAACAGATATTTTGCGGATTGGTCAATCCGTTCGCGAGATATGGCAGTTTGGAGGTAAGAAACGCTTGAGAAACTCAAAATTTGCGCAGTTCTGAAGCTCGAAACGAATAACTAGAACGGCCTAGGGGAAGAGTGCGCAAACCTTTGTAATCGGGCGAGTTTTTACTTTTAGACGCAACAGAAATTTTGCGGATTGGTCAATCCGTTCGCGAGATATGGCTGTTTGGAGATAAGAAACGCTTGAGAAACTCAAAATTTTCGCAGTTATGATGCTCGAAACGAGTAACTAGAGCGCCCTAGGGGAAAATTACGTATACCGTTCTAATCGGGCGAGTTTCTACTTTCAGATGCAACAGAAATTTTGCGGATTGGTCAATCCGTTCGCGAGATGTGGCAGTTTGGAAGTAAGAAACGCTTGAGAAACTCAAAATTTTCGCAGTTCTGATGCTCATCACGAATAACTAGAACGGCCTAGGGGAAATGTGCGCATACCGTTGTAATCGGGCGAGTTTCTACTTTCAGATGCAACAGAAATTTTGCGGATTGATCAATCCTTTCGCGAGTCATGGCAGTTTGGAGATAAGAAACGCTTGAGAAACTCAAAATCTTCGCAGTTCTGATGCTCGAAACGAATAACTAGAACGGCCTAGGGGAAGAGTGCGCATACCGTTGTAATCGGGCGAGTTTCTACTTTCAGACGCAACAGAAATTTTGCGGATTGTTCAATCCGTTCGCGAGATGTGGCAGTTTGGAGGTAAGAAACGCTTGAGAAACTCAAAATTTTCGCAGTTGTGATGCTCGAAACGAGTAACTAGGACGGCCTAGGGGAAAAGTACGGATACCGTTCTAATCGGGCGAGTTTCTACTTTCAGATGCAACAGAAATTTTGCGGATTGGTCAATCCGTTCGCGAGTTGTGGCAGTTTGGAGGTAAGAAACGCTTGAGAAACTCAAAATTTTCGCAGTTCTGATGCTCGAAACGAATAACTGGAACGGCCTAGGGGAAAACTACACATACCGTTGTAATCGGGCGAGCTCCTACTTTCAGATGCAACAGAAATTTTGAGGATTGGTCAATCCGTTCGCGAGATGTGGCAGTTTGGATGTAAGAAACGCTTGAGAAACTCAAAATTTTCGCAGTTCTGATGCTCGACACGAATAACTAGAACGGCCTAGGGGAAAAGTGCGCATACCGTTGTAATCGGGCGAGTTTCTACTTTCAGATGCAACAGAAATTTTGCGGATTGAACAATCCGTTCGCGAGACATGGCAGTTTGGAGATAAGAACTGCTTGAGAAACTCAAAATTTTCGCAGTTCTGATGCTCGACACGAATAACAAGAACGCCCTAGGGGAAAAGTGCGCATACCGTTGTAATCGGGCGAGTTTCTACTTTCAGATGCAACAGAAATTTTGCGGATTGGTCAATCCGTTCGCGAGATATGGCAGTTTGGATGTAAGAAACGCTTGAGAAACTCAAAATTTTCGCAGTTCTGATGCTCGAAACGAATAACTAGAACGGCCAAGGGGAAATGTGCGCATACCGTTGTAATCGGGCGAGTTTCTACTTTCAGATGCAACAGAAATTTTGCGGATTGATCAATCCGTTCGCGAGATATGGCAGTTTGGAGATAAGAAACGCTTGAGAAACTTAAAATTTTCGCAGTTCTGATGCTCGAAACGAATGACTACAACGGCCTAGGGGAGAAGTACGCATACCGTTGTAATCGGGCGAGTTTCTACTTTCAGATGCAACAGAAATTTTGCGGATTGGTCAATCCGTTCGCGAGATATGGCAGTTTGGATGTATGAATCGCTTGAGAAACTCAAAATTTTCGCAGTTCTGATGCTCGAAACGAATAACTAGAACAGCCTACGGAAAAGTGCGCATACCTTTGTAATCGGGAGAGTTTCTACTTTCAGAAGCAACAGAAATTTTGCGGATTGGTCAATCCGTTCGCGAGATATGGCAATTTGGAGGTAAGAAACGCTTGAGTAACTCAAAATTTTCGCAGTTCTGATGCTCGAAATGAATAACTGGAACCGCCTAGGGGAAAACTACACATACCGTTGTAATCGGGCGAGTTTCTACTTTCAGATGCAACAGAAATTTTGCGGATTGGTCAATCCGTTCGCGAGATATGGCAGTTTGGAGGTAAGAAACGCTTGAGAAACTCAAAATTTGCGCAGTTCTGAAGCTCGAAACGAATAACTAGAACGGCCTAGGGGAAGAGTGCGCAAACCGTTGTAATCGGGCGAGTTTCTACTTTCAGACGCAACAGAAATTTTGCGGATTGATCAATCCGTTCGCGAGATATGGCTGTTTGGAGATAAGAAACGCTTGAGAAACTCAAAATTTTCGCAGTTATGATGCTCGAAACGAGTAACTAGAACGGCCTAGGGGAAAAGTACGCATACCGTTGTAATCGGGCGAGTTTCTACTTTCAGATGCAACAGAAATTTTGCGGTTTGGTCAATCCGTTCGCGAGATATGGCAGTTTGGAGGTAAGAAACGCTTGAGAAACTCAAAATTTGCGCAGTTCTCATGCTCGAAACGAATAACTAGAACGGCCTAGGGGAAGAGTGCGCATACCGTTGTAATCGGGCGAGTTTCTACTTTCAGACGCAGCAGAAATTTTGCGGATTGGTCAATCCGTTCGCGAGATGTGGCAGTTTGGAAGTAAGAAACGCTTGAGAAACTCAAAATTTTCGCAGTTCTGATGCTCGAAACGAATAACTAGAACGGCCTAGGGGAAAACTACACCTACCGTTGTAATCGGGCGAGTTTCTACTTTCAGATGCAACAGAAATTTTGCGGATTGATCAATCCGTTCGCGAGATTTGGCAGTTTGGAGATAAGAAACGCTTGAGAAACTCAAAATTTTCGCCGTTCTGATGCTCGAAACGAGTAACTAGAACGGCCTAGGGGAAAAGTACGCATACCGTTGCAATCGGGCGAGTTTTTACTTTTAGACGCAACAGAAATTTTGCGGATTGATCCATCCGTTCGCGAGATATGGCTGTTTGGAGATAAGAAACGCTTGAGAAACTCAAAATTTTCGCAGTTATGATGCTCGAAACGAGTAACTAGAGCGCCCTAGGGGAAAAGTACGGATACCGTTCTAATCGGGCGAGCTTCTACTTTCAGTTGCAACAGAAATTTTGCGGATTGGTCAATCCGTTCGCGAGATGTGGCAGTTTGGAGGTAAGAAACGCTTGAGAAACTCAAAATGTTCGCAGTTCTGATGCTCGAAACGAATAACTGGAACGGCCTAGGGGAAAACTACACATACCGTTGTAATCGGGCGAGTTTCTACTTTCAGATGCAACAGAAATTTTGAGGATTGGTCAATCCGTTCGCGAGATGTGGCAGTTTGGAGGTAAGAAACGCTTGAGAAACTCAAAATTTTCGCAGTTCTGATGCTCGAAACGAATAACTAGAACGGCCTAGGGCAAAAGTGCGCATACCGTTGTAATCGGGCGAGTTTCTACTTTCAGAAGCAACAGAAATTTTGCGGATGGGTCAATCCGTTCGCGAGATATGGCAGTTTGGAGGTAAGAAACGCTTGAGAAACTCAAAATTTGCGCAATTCTGAAACTCGAAACGAATAACTAGAACGGCCTAGGGGAAGAGTGCGCAAACCGTTGTAATCGGGCGAGTTTCTACTTTCAGACGCAACAGAAATTTTGCGGATTGATCAATCCGTTCGCGAGATGTGGCAGTTTGGAGGTAAGAAACGCTTGAGAAACTCAAAATTTTCGCAGTTCTGATGCTCGAAACGAATAACTAGAACGGCCTAGGGGAAAAGTGCGCATACTGTTGTAATCGGGCGAGTTTCTACTTTCAGAAGCAACAGAAATTTTGCGGATGGGTCAATCCGTTCGCGAGACATGGCAGTTTGGAGGTAAGAAGCGCTTGAGAAACTCAAAATTCGCGCAGTTCTGAAGCTCGAAACGAATAACTAGAACGGCCTAGGGGAAGAGTGCGCAAACCGTTGTAATCGGGCGAGTTTCTAGTTTCAGACGCAACAGAAATTTTGCGGATTGATTAATCCGTTCGCGAGATATGGCAGTTTGGAGGTAAGAAACGCTTGAGAAACTCAAAATTTTCGCAGCTCTGATGCTCGAAACGAATAACTGGAACGGCCTAGGAGAAGAGTGCGCAAACCGTTGTAATCGGGCGAGTTTCTACTTTCAGACGCAACAGAAATTTTGCGGATTGATCAATCCGTTCGCGAGATATGGCTGTTTGGAGATAAGAAACGCTTGAGAAACTCAAAATTTTCGCAGTTATGATGCTCGAAACGAGTAACTAGAACGGCCTAGGGGAAAAGTACGGATACCGTTCTAATCGGGCGAGTTTCTACTTTCAGATGCAACAGAAATTTTGCGGATTGATCAATCCGTTCGCGAGATATGGCTGTTTGGAGATAAGAAACGCTTGAGAAACTCAAAATTTTCGCAGTTATGATGCTCGAAACGAGTAACTAGAACGGCCTAGGGGAAACGTACGCATACCGTTGTAATCGGGCGAGTTTCTACTTTCAGATGCAACAGAAATTTTGCGGATTGGTCAATCCGTTCGCGAGATATGGCAGTTTGGAGGTAAGAAACGCTTGAGAAACTCAAAATTTGCGCAGTTCTCATGCTCGAAACGAATAACTAGAACGGCCTAGGGGAAGAGTGCGCATACCTTTGTAATCGGGAGAGTTTCTACTTTCAGAAGCAACAGAAATTTTGCGGATTGGTCAATCCGTTCGCGAGATATGGCAATTTGGAGGTAAGAAACGCTTGAGTAACTCAAAATTTTCGCAGTTCTGATGCTCGAAATGAATAACTGGAACCGCCTAGGGGAAAACTACACATACCGTTGTAATCGGGCGAGTTTCTACTTTCAGATGCAACAGAAATTTTGCGGATTGGTCAATCCGTTCGCGAGATATGGCAGTTTGGAGGTAAGAAACGCTTGAGAAACTCAAAATTTGCGCAGTTCTGATGCTCGAAACGAATAACTAGAACGGCCTAGGGGAAAACTACACCTACCGTTGTAATCGGGCGAGTTTCTACTTTCAGATGCAACAGAAATTTTGCGGATTGATCAATCCGTTCGCGAGATTTGGCAGTTTGGAGATAAGAAACGCTTGAGAAACTCAAAATTTTCGCCGTTCTGATGCTCGAAACGAGTAACTAGAACGGCCTAGGGGAAAAGTACGCATACCGTTGCAATCGGGCGAGTTTTTACTTTTAGACGCAACAGAAATTTTGCGGATTGATCCATCCGTTCGCGAGATATGGCTGTTTGGAGATAAGAAACGCTTGAGAAACTCAAAATTTTCGCAGTTATGATGCTCGAAACGAGTAACTAGAGCGCCCTAGGGGAAAAGTACGGATACCGTTCTAATCGGGCGAGCTTCTACTTTCAGTTGCAACAGAAATTTTGCGGATTGGTCAATCCGTTCGCGAGATGTGGCAGTTTGGAGGTAAGAAACGCTTGAGAAACTCAAAATGTTCGCAGTTCTGATGCTCGAAACGAATAACTGGAACGGCCTAGGGGAAAACTACACATACCGTTGTAATCGGGCGAGTTTCTACTTTCAGATGCAACAGAAATTTTGAGGATTGGTCAATCCGTTCGCGAGATGTGGCAGTTTGGAGGTAAGAAACGCTTGAGAAACTCGAAATTTTCGCAGTTCTGATGCTCGAAACGAATAACTAGAACGGCCTAGGGGAAAAGTGCGCATACTGTTGTAATCGGGCGAGTTTCTACTTTCAGAAGCAACAGAAATTTTGCGGATGGGTCAATCCGTTCGCGAGACATGGCAGTTTGGAGGTAAGAAGCGCTTGAGAAACTCAAAATTCGCGCAGTTCTGAAGCTCGAAACGAATAACTAGAACGGCCTAGGGGAAGAGTGCGCAAACCGTTGTAATCGGGCGAGTTTCTAGTTTCAGACGCAACAGAAATTTTGCGGATTGATTAATCCGTTCGCGAGATATGGCAGTTTGGAGGTAAGAAACGCTTGAGAAACTCAAAATTTTCGCAGTTCTGATGCTCGAAACGAATAACTGGAACGGCCTAGGGGAAAACTACACATACCGTTGTAATCGGGCGAGTTTCTACTTTCAGACGCAACAGAAATTTTGCGGATTGGTCAATCCGTTCGCGAGATGTGGCAGTTTGGAAGTAAGAAACGCTTGAAAAACTCAAAATTTTCGCAGTTCTGATGCTCGAAACGAATAACTAGAACGGCCTAGGGGAAAACTACACCTACCGTTGTAATCGGGCGAGTTTCTACTTTCAGATGCAACAGAAATTTTGCGGATTGATCAATCCGTTCGCGAGATTTGGCAGTTTGGAGATAAGAAACGCTTGAGAAACTCAAAATTTTCGCCGTTCTGATGCTCGAAACGAGTAACTAGAACGGCCTAGGGGAAAAGTACGCATACCGTTGCAATCGGGCGAGTTTTTACTTTTAGACGCAACAGAAATTTTGCGGATTGATCCATCCGTTCGCGAGATATGGCTGTTTGGAGATAAGAAACGCTTGAGAAACTCAAAATTTTCGCAGTTATGGTGCTCGAAACGAGTAACTAGAGCGCCCTAGGGGAAAAGTACGGATACCGTTCTAATCGGGCGAGCTTCTACTTTCAGTTGCAACAGAAATTTTGCGGATTGGTCAATCCGTTCGCGAGATGTGGCAGTTTGGAGGTAAGAAACGCTTGAGAAACTCAAAATGTTCGCAGTTCTGATGCTCGAAACGAATAACTGGAACGGCCTAGGGGAAAACTACACATACCGTTGTAATCGGGCGAGTTTCTACTTTCAGATGCAACAGAAATTTTGAGGATTGGTCAATCCGTTCGCGAGATGTGGCAGTTTGGAGGTAAGAAACGCTTGAGAAACTCAAAATTTTCGCAGTTCTGATGCTCGAAACGAATAACTAGAACGGCCTAGGGCAAAAGTGCGCATACCGTTGTAATCGGGCGAGTTTCTACTTTCAGAAGCAACAGAAATTTTGCGGATGGGTCAATCCGTTCGCGAGATATGGCAGTTTGGAGGTAAGAAACGCTTGAGAAACTCAAAATTTGCGCAATTCTGAAACTCGAAACGAATAACTAGAACGGCCTAGGGGAAGAGTGCGCAAACCGTTGTAATCGGGCGAGTTTCTACTTTCAGACGCAACAGAAATTTTGCGGATTGATCAATCCGTTCGCGAGATGTGGCAGTTTGGAGGTAAGAAACGCTTGAGAAACTCAAAATTTTCGCAGTTCTGATGCTCGAAACGAATAACTAGAACGGCCTAGGGGAAAAGTACGCATACTGTTGTAATCGGGCGAGTTTCTACTTTCAGAAGCAACAGAAATTTTGCGGATGGGTCAATCCGTTCGCGAGACATGGCCGTTTGGAGGTAAGAAGCGCTTGAGAAACTCAAAATTCGCGCAGTTCTGAAGCTCGAAACGAATAACTAGAACGGCCTAGGGGAAGAGTGCGCAAACCGTTGTAATCGGGAGAGTTTCTAGTTTCAGACGCAACAGAAATTTTGCGGATTGATTAATCCGTTCGCGAGATATGGCAGTTTGGAGGTAAGAAACGCTTGAGAAACTCAAAATTTTCGCAGTTATGATGCTCGAAACGAGTAACTAGAACGGCCTAGGGGAAAAGTACGGATACCGTTCTAATCGGGCGAGTTTCTACTTTCAGATGCAACAGAAATTTTGCGGATTGGTCAATCCGTTCGCGAGATGTGGCAGTTTGGAGGTAAGAAACGCTTGAGAAACTCAAAATTTGCGCAGTTCTCATGCTCGAAACGAATAACTAGAACGGCCTAGGGGAAGAGTGCGCATACCGTTGTAATCGGGCGAGTTTCTACTTTCAGACGCAACAGAAATTTTGCGGATTGGTCAATCCGTTCGCGAGATATGGCTGTTTGGAGATAAGAAACGCTTGAGAAACTCAAAATTTTCGCAGTTCTGAAGCTCGAAACGAATAACTAGAACGGCCTAGGGGAAGAGTGCGCAAACCGTCGTAATCGGGCGAGTTTCTACTTTCAGACGCAACAGAAATTTTGCGGATTGATCAATCCGTTCGCGAGATATGGCTGTTTGGAGATAAGAAACGCTTGAGAAACTCAAAATTTTCGCAGTTATGATGCTCGAAACGAGTAACTAGAACGGCCTAGGGGAAAAGTACACATACCGTTGTAATCGGGCGAGTTTCTACTTTCAGATGCAACAGAAATTTTGCGGATTGGTCAATCCGTTCGCGAGATATGGCAGTTTGGAGGTAAGAAACGCTTGAGAAACTCAAAATTTGCGCAGTTCTGAAGCTCGAAACGAATAACTAGAACGGCCTAGGGGAAGAGTGCGCAAACCGTTGTAATCGGGCGAGTTTCTACTTTCAGACGCAACAGAAATTTTGCGGATTGATCAATCCGTTCGCGAGATATGGCTGTTTGGAGATAAGAAACGCTTGAGAAACTCAAAATTTTCGCAGTTATGGTGCTCGAAACGAGTAACTAGAACGGCCTAGGGGAATCGTACGCATACCGTTGTAATCGGGCGAGTTTCTACTTTCAGATGCAACAGAAATTTTGCGGATTGGTCAATCCGTTCGCGAGATATGGCAGTTTGGAGGTAAGAAACGCTTGAGAAGCTCAAAATTTGCGCAAATCTCATGCTCGAAACGAATAACTAGAACGGCCTAGGGGAAGAGTGCGCATACCGTTGTAATCGGGCGAGTTTCTACTTTCAGACGCAACAGTAATTTTGCGGATTGGTCAATCCGTTCGCGAGATATGGCTGTTTGGAGATAAGAAACGCTTGAGAAACTCAAAATTTTCGCAGTTCTGATGCTCGAAACGAATAACTAGAACGGCCTACGGAAAAGTGCGCATACCTTTGTAATCGGGAGAGTTTCTACTTTCAGAAGCAACAGAAATTTTGCGGATTGGTCAATCCGTTCGCGAGATATGGCAGTTTGGAGATAAGAAACGCTTGAGAAACTCAAAATTTTCGCCGTTCTGATGCTCGAAACGAGTAACTAGAACGGCCTAGGGGAAAAGTACGCATACCGTTGCAATCGGGCGAGTTTTTACTTTTAGACGCAACAGAAATTTTGCGGATTGATCCATCCGTTCGCGAGATATGGCTGTTTGGAGATAAGAAACGCTTGAGAAACTCAAAATTTTCGCAGTTATGATGCTCGAAACGAGTAACTAGAGCGCCCTAGGGGAAAAGTACGGATACCGTTCTAATCGGGCGAGCTTCTACTTTCAGTTGCAACAGAAATTTTGCGGATTGGTCAATCCGTTCGCGAGATGTGGCAGTTTGGAGGTAAGAAACGCTTGAGAAACTCAAAATGTTCGCAGTTCTGATGCTCGAAACGAATAACTGGAACGGCCTAGGGGAAAACTACACATACCGTTGTAATCGGGCGAGTTTCTACTTTCAGATGCAACAGAAATTTTGAGGATTGGTCAATCCGTTCGCGAGATGTGGCAGTTTGGAGGTAAGAAACGCTTGAGAAACTCAAAATTTTCGCAGTTCTGATGCTCGAAACGAATAACTAGAACGGCCTAGGGCAAAAGTGCGCATACCGTTGTAATCGGGCGAGCTTCTACTTTCAGAAGCAACAGAAATTTTGCGGATGGGTCAATCCGTTCGCGAGATATGGCAGTTTGGAGGTAAGAAACGCTTGAGAAACTCAAAATTTGCGCAATTCTGAAACTCGAAACGAATAACTAGAACGGCCTAGGGGAATAGTGCGCAAACCGTTGTAATCGGGCGAGTTTCTACTTTCAGACGCAACAGAAATTTTGCGGATTGATCAATCCGTTCGCGAGATGTGGCAGTTTGGAGGTAAGAAACGCTTGAGAAACTCAAAATTTTCGCAGTTCTGATGCTCGAAACGAATAACTAGAACGGCCTAGGGGAAAAGTGCGCATACTGTTGTAATCGGGCGAGTTTCTACTTTCAGAAGCAACAGAAATTTTGCGGATGGGTCAATCCGTTCGCGAGACATGGCAGTTTGGAGGTAAGAAGCGCTTGAGAAACTCAAAATTCGCGCAGTTCTGAAGCTCGAAACGAATAACTAGAACGGCCTAGGGGAAGAGTGCGCAAACCGTTGTAATCGGGCGAGTTTCTAGTTTCAGACGCAACAGAAATTTTGCGGATTGATTAATCCGTTCGCGAGATATGGCAGTTTGGAGGTAAGAAACGCTTGAGAAACTCAAAATTTTCGCAGTTCTGATGCTCGAAACGAATAACTGGAACGGCCTAGGGGAAAACTACACATACCGTTGTAATCGGGCGAGTTTCTACTTTCAGACGCAACAGAAATTTTGCGGATTGGTCAATCCGTTCGCGAGATGTGGCAGTTTGGAAGTAAGAAACGCTTGAGAAACTCAAAATTTTCGCAGTTCTGATGCTCGAAACGAATAACTAGAACGGCCTAGGGGAAAACTACACCTACCGTTGTAATCGGGCGAGTTTCTACTTTCAGATGCAACAGAAATTTTGCGGATTGATCAATCCGTTCGCGAGATTTGGCAGTTTGGAGATAAGAAACGCTTGAGAAACTCAAAATTTTCGCCGTTCTGATGCTCGAAACGAGTAACTAGAACGGCCTAGGGGAAAAGTACGCATACCGTTGCAATCGGGCGAGTTTTTACTTTTAGACGCAACAGAAATTTTGCGGATTGATCCATCCGTTCGCGAGATATGGCTGTTTGGAGATAAGAAACGCTTGAGAAACTCAAAATTTTCGCAGTTATGATGCTCGAAACGAGTAACTAGAGCGCCCTAGGGGAAAAGTACGGATACCGTTCTAATCGGGCGAGCTTCTACTTTCAGTTGCAACAGAAATTTTGCGGATTGGTCAATCCGTTCGCGAGATGTGGCAGTTTGGAGGTAAGAAACGCTTGAGAAACTCAAAATGTTCGCAGTTCTGATGCTCGAAACGAATAACTGGAACGGCCTAGGGGAAAACTACACATACCGTTGTAATCGGGCGAGTTTCTACTTTCAGATGCAACAGAAATTTTGAGGATTGGTCAATCCGTTCGCGAGATGTGGCAGTTTGGAGGTAAGAAACGCTTGAGAAACTCAAAATTTTCGCAGTTCTGATGCTCGAAACGAATAACTAGAACGGCCTAGGGCAAAAGTGCGCATACCGTTGTAATCGGGCGAGTTTCTACTTTCAGAAGCAACAGAAATTTTGCGGATGGGTCAATCCGTTCGCGAGATATGGCAGTTTGGAGGTAAGAAACGCTTGAGAAACTCAAAATTTGCGCAATTCTGAAACTCGAAACGAATAACTAGAACGGCCTAGGGGAAGAGTGCGCAAACCGTTGTAATCGGGCGAGTTTCTACTTTCAGACGCAACAGAAATTTTGCGGATTGATCAATCCGTTCGCGAGATGTGGCAGTTTGGAGGTAAGAAACGCTTGAGAAACTCAAAATTTTCGCAGTTCTGATGCTCGAAACGAATAACTAGAACGGCCTAGGGGAAAAGTACGCATACTGTTGTAATCGGGCGAGTTTCTACTTTCAGAAGCAACAGAAATTTTGCGGATGGGTCAATCCGTTCGCGAGACATGGCAGTTTGGAGGTAAGAAGCGCTTGAGAAACTCAAAATTCGCGCAGTTCTGAAGCTCGAAACGAATAACTAGAACGGCCTAGGGGAAGAGTGCGCAAACCGTTGTAATCGGGCGAGTTTCTAGTTTCAGACGCAACAGAAATTTTGCGGATTGATTAATCCGTTCGCGAGATATGGCAGTTTGGAGGTAAGAAACGCTTGAGAAACTCAAAATTTTCGCAGCTCTGATGCTCGAAACGAATAACTGGAACGGCCTAGGAGAAGAGTGCGCAAACCGTTGTAATCGGGCGAGTTTCTACTTTCAGACGCAACAGAAATTTTGCGGAATGATCAATCCGTTCGCGAGATATGGCTGTTTGGAGATAAGAAACGCTTGAGAAACTCAAAATTTTCGCAGTTATGATGCTCGAAACGAGTAACTAGAACGGCCTAGGGGAAAAGTACGGATACCGTTCTAATCGGGCGAGTTTCTACTTTCAGATGCAACAGAAATTTTGCGGATTGGTCAATCCGTTCGCGAGATGTGGCAGTTTGGAGGTAAGAAACGCTTGAGAAACTCAAAATTTGCGCAGTTCTCATGCTCGAAACGAATAACTAGAACGGCCTAGGGGAAGAGTGCGCATACCGTTGTAATCGGGCGAGTTTCTACTTTCAGACGCAACAGAAATTTTGCGGATTGGTCAATCCGTTCGCGAGATATGGCTGTTTGGAGATAAGAAACGCTTGAGAAACTCAAAATTTTCGCAGTTCTGAAGCTCGAAACGAATAACTAGAACGGCCTAGGGGAAGAGTGCGCAAACCGTCGTAATCGGGCGAGTTTCTACTTTCAGACGCAACAGAAATTTTGCGGATTGGTCAATCCGTTCGCGAGATATGGCAGTTTGGAGGTAAGAAACGCTTGAGAAACTCAAAATTTTCGCAGTTATGATGCTCGAAACGAATAACTAGAACGGCCTAGGGGAAGAGTGCGCAAACCGTTGTAATCGGGCGAGTTTCTACTTTCAGACGCAACAGAAATTTTGCGGATTGATCAATCCGTTCGCGAGATGTGGCAGTTTGGAGGTAAGAAACGCTTGAGAAACTCAAAATTTTCGCAGTTCTGATGCTCGAAACGAATAACTAGAACGGCCTAGGGGAAAAGTACGCATACTGTTGTAATCGGGCGAGTTTCTACTTTCAGAAGCAACAGAAATTTTGAGGATGGGTCAATCCGTTCGCGAGACATGGCAGTTTGGAGGTAAGAAGCGCTTGAGAAACTCAAAATTCGCGCAGTTCTGAAGCTCGAAACGAATAACTAGAACGGCCTAGGGGAAGAGTGCGCAAACCGTTGTAATCGGGCGAGTTTCTAGTTTCAGACGCAACAGAAATTTTGCGGATTGATTAATCCGTTCGCGAGATATGGCAGTTTGGAGGTAAGAAACGCTTGAGAAACTCAAAATTTTCGCAGCTCTGATGCTCGAAACGAATAACTGGAACGGCCTAGGAGAAGAGTGCGCAAACCGTTGTAATCGGGCGAGTTTCTACTTTCAGACGCAACAGAAATTTTGCGGATTGATCAATCCGTTCGCGAGATATGGCTGTTTGGAGATAAGAAACGCTTGAGAAACTCAAAATTTTCGCAGTTATGATGCTCGAAACGAGTAACTAGAACGGCCTAGGGGAAAAGTACGGATACCGTTCTAATCGGGCGAGTTTCTACTTTCAGATGCAACAGAAATTTTGCGGATTGGTCAATCCGTTCGCGAGATGTGGCAGTTTGGAGGTAAGAAACGCTTGAGAAACTCAAAATTTGCGCAGTTCTCATGCTCGAAACGAATAACTAGAACGGCCTAGGGGAAGAGTGCGCATACCGTTGTAATCGGGCGAGTTTCTACTTTCAGACGCAACAGAAATTTTGCGGATTGGTCAATCCGTTCGCGAGATATGGCTGTTTGGAGATAAGAAACGCTTGAGAAACTCAAAATTTTCGCAGTTATGATGCTCGAAACGAGTAACTAGAACGGCCTAGGGGAAAAGTACACATACCGTTGTAATCGGGCGAGTTTCTACTTTCAGATGCAACAGAAATTTTGCGGATTGGTCAATCCGTTCGCGAGATATGGCAGTTTGGAGGTAAGAAACGCTTGAGAAACTCAAAATTTGCGCAGTTCTGAAGCTCGAAACGAATAACTAGAACGGCCTAGGGGAAGAGTGCGCAAACCGTTGTAATCGGGCGAGTTTCTACTTTCAGACGCAACAGAAATTTTGCGGATTGATCAATCCGTTCGCGAGATATGGCTGTTTGGAGATAAGAAACGCTTGAGAAACTCAAAATTTTCGCAGTTATGGTGCTCGAAACGAGTAACTAGAACGGCCTAGGGGAAACGTACGCATACCGTTGTAATCGGGCGAGTTTCTACTTTCAGATGCAACAGAAATTTTGCGGATTGGTCAATCCGTTCGCGAGATATGGCAGTTTGGAGGTAAGAAACGCTTGAGAAACTCAAAATTTGCGCAGTTCTCATGCTCGAAACGAATAACTAGAACGGCCTAGGGGAAGAGTGCGCATACCGTTGTAATCGGGCGAGTTTCTACTTTCAGACGCAACAGTAATTTTGCGGATTGGTCAATCCGTTCGCGAGATATGGCTGTTTGGAGATAAGAAACGCTTGAGAAACTCAAAATTTTCGCAGTTCTGATGCTCGAAACGAATAACTAGAACGGCCAACGGAAAAGTGCGCATACCTTTGTAATCGGGAGAGTTTCTACTTTCACAAGCAACAGAAATTTTGCGGATTGGTCAATCCGTTCGCGAGATATGGCAATTTGGAGGTAAGAAACGCTTGAGTAACTCAAAATTTTCGCAGTTCTGATGCTCGAAATGAATAACTGGAACCGCCTAGGGGAAAACTACACACACCGTTGTAATCGGGCGAGTTTCTACTTTCAGATGCAACAGAAATTTTGCGGATTGGTCAATCCGTTCGCGAGATATGGCAGTTTGGAGGTAAGAAACGCTTGAGAAACTCAAAATTTGCGCAGTTCTGAAGCTCGAAACGAATAACTAGAACGGCCTAGGGGAAGAGTGCGCAAACCGTCGTAATCGGGCGAGTTTCTACTTTCAGACGCAACAGAAATTTTGCGGATTGATCAATCCGTTCGCGAGATATGGCTGTTTGGAGATAAGAAACGCTTGAGAAACTCAAAATTTTCGCAGTTATGATGCTCGAAACGAGTAACTAGAACGGCCTAGGGGAAAAGTACACATACCGTTGTAATCGGGCGAGTTTCTACTTTCAGATGCAACAGAAATTTTGCGGATTGGTCAATCCGTTCGCGAGATATGGCAGTTTGGAGGTAAGAAACGCTTGAGAAACTCAAAATTTGCGCAGTTCTGAAGCTCGAAACGAATAACTAGAACGGCCTAGGGGAAGAGTGCGCAAACCGTTGTAATCGGGCGAGTTTCTACTTTCAGACGCAACAGAAATTTTGCGGATTGATCAATCCGTTCGCGAGATATGGCTGTTTGGAGATAAGAAACGCTTGAGAAACTCAAAATTTTCGCCGTTATGATGCTCGAAACGAGTAACTAGAACGGCCTAGGGGAAACATACGCATACCGTTGTAATCGGGCGAGTTTCTACTTTCAGATGCAACAGAAATTTTGCGGATTGGTCAATCCGTTCGCGAGATATGGCAGTTTGGAGGTAAGAAACGCTTGAGAAACTCAAAATTTGCGCAGTTCTCATGCTCGAAACGAATAACTAGAACGGCCTAGGAGAAGAGTGCGCAAACCGTTGTAATCGGGCGAGTTTCTACTTTCAGACGCAACAGAAATTTTGCGGATTGATCAATCCGTTCGCGAGATATGGCTGTTTGGAGATAAGAAACGCTTGAGAAACTCAAAATTTTCGCAGTTCTGATGCTCGAAACGAGTAACTAGAACTGCCTAGGGGAAAAGTACGCATACCGTTCTAATCGGGCGAGTTTCTACTTTCAGATGCAACAGAAATTTTGCGGATTGATCAATCCGTTCGCGAGATATGGCTGTTTGGAGATAAGAAACGCTTGAGAAACTCAAAATTTTCGCAGTTATGATGCTCGAAACGAGTAACTAGAACGGCCTAGGGGAAAAGTACACATACCGTTGTAATCGGGCGAGTTTCTACTTTCAGATGCAACAGAAATTTTGCGGATTGGTCAATCCGTTCGCGAGATATGGCAGTTTGGAGGTAAGAAACGCTTGAGAAACTCAAAATTTGCGCAGTTCTGAAGCTCGAAACGAATAACTAGAACGGCCTAGGGGAAGAGTGCGCAAACCGTTGTAATCGGGCGAGTTTCTACTTTCAGACGCAACAGAAATTTTGCGGATTGATCAATCCGTTCGCGAGATATGGCTGTTTGGAGATAAGAAACGCTTGAGAAACTCAAAATTTTCGCAGTTATGGTGCTCGAAACGAGTAACTAGAACGGCCTAGGGGAAACGTACGCATACCGTTGTAATCGGGCGAGTTTCTACTTTCAGATGCAACAGAAATTTTGCGGATTGGTCAATCCGTTCGCGAGATATGGCAGTTTGGAGGTAAGAAACGCTTGAGAAACTCAAAATTTGCGCAAATCTCATGCTCGAAACGAATAACTAGAACGGCCTAGGGGAAGAGTGCGCATACCGTTGTAATCGGGCGAGTTTCTGCTTTCAGACGCAACAGTAATTTTGCGGATTGGTCAATCCGTTCGCGAGATATGGCTGTTTGGAGATAAGAAACGCTTGAGAAACTCAAAATTTTCGCCGTTCTGATGCTCGAAACGAGTAACTAGAACGGCCTAGGGGAAAAGTACGCATACCGTTGCAATCGGGCGAGTTTTTACTTTTAGACGCAACAGAAATTTTGCGGATTGATCCATCCGTTCGCGAGATATGGCTGTTTGGAGATAAGAAACGCTTGAGAAACTCAAAATTTTCGCAGTTATGATGCTCGAAACGAGTAACTAGAGCGCCCTAGGGGAAAAGTACGGATACCGTTCTAATCGGGCGAGCTTCTACTTTCAGTTGCAACAGAAATTTTGCGGATTGGTCAATCCGTTCGCGAGATGTGGCAGTTTGGAGGTAAGAAACGCTTGAGAAACTCAAAATGTTCGCAGTTCTGATGCTCGAAACGAATAACTAGAACGGCCTAGGAGAAGAGTGCGCAAACCGTTGTAATCGGGCGAGTTTCTACTTTCAGACGCAACAGAAATTTTGCGGATTGATCAATCCGTTCGCGAGATATGGCTGTTTGGAGATAAGAAACGCTTGAGAAACTCAAAATTTTCGCAGTTCTGATGCTCGAAACGAGTAACTAGAACTGCCTAGGGGAAAAGTACGCATACCGTTCTAATCGGGCGAGTTTCTACTTTCAGATGCAACAGAAATTTTGCGGATTGGTCAATCCGTTCGCGAGATGTGGCAGTTTGGAGGTAAGAAACGCTTGAGAAACTCAAAATTTGCGCAGTTCTCATGCTCGAAACGAATAACTAGAACGGCCTAGGGGAAGAGTGCGCATACCGTTGTAATCGGGCGAGTTTCTACTTTCAGACGCAACAGAAATTTTGCGGATTGTCAATCCGTTCGCGAGATATGGCTGTTTGGAGATAAGAAACGCTTGAGAAACTCAAAATTTTCGCAGTTCTGAAGCTCGAAACGAATAACTAGAACGGCCTAGGGGAAGAGTGCGCAAACCGTCGTAATCGGGCGAGTTTCTACTTTCAGACGCAACAGAAATTTTGCGGATTGATCAATCCGTTCGCGAGATATGGCTGTTTGGAGATAAGAAACGCTTGAGAAACTCAAAATTTTCGCAGTTATGATGCTCGAAACGAGTAACTAGAACGGCCTAGGGGAAAAGTACACATACCGTTGTAATCGGGCGAGTTTCTACTTTCAGATGCAACAGAAATTTTGCGGATTGGTCAATCCGTTCGCGAGATATGGCAGTTTGGAGGTAAGAAACGCTTGAGAAACTCAAAATTTGCGCAGTTCTGAAGCTCGAAACGAATAACTAGAACGGCCTAGGGGAAGAGTGCGCAAACCGTTGTAATCGGGCGAGTTTCTGCTTTCAGACGCAACAGTAATTTTGCGGATTGGTCAATCCGTTCGCGAGATATGGCTGTTTGGAGATAAGAAACGCTTGAGAAACTCAAAATTTTCGCAGTTATGGTGCTCGAAACGAGTAACTAGAACGGCCTAGGGGAAACGTACGCATACCGTTGTAATCGGGCGAGTTTCTACTTTCAGATGCAACAGAAATTTTGCGGATTGGTCAATCCGTTCGCGAGATATGGCAGTTTGGAGGTAAGAAACGCTTGAGAAACTCAAAATTTGCGCAAATCTCATGCTCGAAACGAATAACTAGAACGGCCTAGGGGAAGAGTGCGCATACCGTTGTAATCGGGCGAGTTTCTGCTTTCAGACGCAACAGTAATTTTGCGGATTGGTCAATCCGTTCGCGAGATATGGCTGTTTGGAGATAAGAAACGCTTGAGAAACTCAAAATTTTCGCCGTTCTGATGCTCGAAACGAGTAACTAGAACGGCCTAGGGGAAAAGTACGCATACCGTTGCAATCGGGCGAGTTTTTACTTTTAGACGCAACAGAAATTTTGCGGATTGATCCATCCGTTCGCGAGATATGGCTGTTTGGAGATAAGAAACGCTTGGGAAACTCAAAATTTTCGCAGTTATGATGCTCGAAACGAGTAACTAGAGCGCCCTAGGGGAAAAGTACGGATACCGTTCTAATCGGGCGAGCTTCTACTTTCAGTTGCAACAGAAATTTTGCGGATTGGTCAATCCGTTCGCGAGATGTGGCAGTTTGGAGGTAAGAAACGCTTGAGAAACTCAAAATGTTCGCAGTTCTGATGCTCGAAACGAATAACTGGAACGGCCTAGGGGAAAACTACACATACCGTTGTAATCGGGCGAGTTTCTACTTTCAGATGCAACAGAAATTTTGAGGATTGGTCAATCCGTTCGCGAGATGTGGCAGTTTGGAGGTAAGAAACGCTTGAGAAACTCAAAATTTTCGCAGTTCTGATGCTCGAAACGAATAACTAGAACGGCCTAGGGCAAAAGTGCGCATACCGTTGTAATCGGGCGAGTTTCTACTTTCAGAAGCAACAGAAATTTTGCGGATTGATTAATCAGTTCGCGAGATATGTTAGTTTGGAGGTAAGAAACGCTTGAGAAACTCAAAATTTTCGCAGCTCTGATGCTCGAAACGAATAACTGGAACGGCCTAGGAGAAGAGTGCGCAAACCGTTGTAATCGGGCGAGTTTCTACTTTCAGACGCAACAGAAATTTTGCGGATTGATCAATCCGTTCGCGAGATATGGCTGTTTGGAGATAAGAAACGCTTGAGAAACTCAAAATTTTCGCAGTTATGATGCTCGAAACGAGTAACTAGAACGGCCTAGGGGAAAAGTACGGATACCGTTCTAATCGGGCGAGTTTCTACTTTCAGATGCAACAGAAATTTTGCGGATTGGTCAATCCGTTCGCGAGATGTGGCAGTTTGGAGGTAAGAAACGCTTGAGAAACTCAAAATTTGCGCAGTTCTCATGCTCGAAACGAATAACTAGAACGGCCTAGGGGAAGAGTGCGCATACCGTTGTAATCGGGCGAGTTTCTACTTTCAGACGCAACAGAAATTTTGCGGATTGGTCAATCCGTTCGCGAGATATGGCTGTTTGGAGATAAGAAACGCTTGAGAAACTCAAAATTTTCGCAGTTCTGAAGCTCGAAACGAATAACTAGAACGGCCTAGGGGAAGAGTGCGCAAACCGTCGTAATCGGGCGAGTTTCTACTTTCAGACGCAACAGAAATTTTGCGGATTGATCAATCCGTTCGCGAGATATGGCTGTTTGGAGATAAGAAACGCTTGAGAAACTCAAAATTTTCGCAGTTATGATGCTCGAAACGAGTAACTAGAACGGCATAGGGGAAAAGTACACATACCGTTGTAATCGGGCGAGTTTCTACTTTCAGATGCAACAGAAATTTTGCGGATTGGTCAATCCGTTCGCGAGATATGGCAGTTTGGAGGTAAGAAACGCTTGAGAAACTCAAAATTTGCGCAGTTCTGAAGCTCGAAACGAATAACTAGAACGGCCTAGGGGAAGAGTGCGCAAACCGTTGTAATCGGGCGAGTTTCTACTTTCAGACGCAACAGAAATTTTGCGGATTGATCAATCCGTTCGCGAGATATGGCTGTTTGGAGATAAGAAACGCTTGAGAAACTCAAAATTTTCGCAGTTATGATGCTCGAAACGAGTAACTAGAACGGCCTAGGGGAAACGTACGCATACCGTTGTAATCGGGCGAGTTTCTACTTTCAGATGCAACAGAAATTTTGCGGATTGGTCAATCCGTTCGCGAGATATGGCAGTTTGGAGGTAAGAAACGCTTGAGAAACTCAAAATTTGCGCAGTTCTCATGCTCGAAACGAATAACTAGAACGGCCTAGGGGAAGAGTGGGCAAACCGTTGTAATCGGGCGAGTTTCTAGTTTCAGACGCAACAGAAATTTTGCGGATTGATCAATCCGTTCGCGAGATGTGGCAGTTTGGAGGTAAGAAACGCTTGAGAAACTCAAAATTTTCGCAGTTCTGATGCTCGAAACGAATAACTAGAACGGCCTAGGGGAAGAGTGCGCATACTGTTGTAATCGGGCGAGTTTCTACTTTCAGAAGCAACAGAAATTTTGCGGATGGGTCAATCCGTTCGCGAGACATGGCAGTTTGGAGGTAAGAAACGCTTGAGAAACTCAAAATTTTCGCAGTTCTGATGCTCGAAACGAATAACTAGAACGGCCTAGGGGAAGAGTGCGCATACTGTTGTAATCGGGCGAGTTTCTACTTTCAGAAGCAACAGAAATTTTGCGGATGGGTCAATCCGTTCGCGAGACATGGCAGTTTGGAGGTAAGAAGCGCTTGAGAAACTCAAAATTCGCGCAGTTCTGAAGCTCGAAACGAATAACTAGAACGGCCTAGGGGAAGAGTGCGCAAACCGTTGTAATCGGGCGAGTTTCTAGTTTCAGACGCAACAGAAATTTTGCGGATTGATCAATCCGTTCGCGAGATATGGCAGTTTGGAGGTAAGAAACGCTTGAGAAACTCAAAATTTTCGCAGCTCTGATGCTCGAAACGAATAACTGGAACGGCCTAGGAGAAGAGTGCGCAAACCGTTGCAATCGGGCGAGTTTCTACTTTCAGACGCAACAGAAATTTTGCGGATTGATCAATCCGTTCGCGAGATATGGCTGTTTGGAGATAAGAAACGCTTGAGAAACTCAAAATTTTCGCAGTTATGATGCTCGAAACGAGTAACTAGAACGGCCTAGGGGAAAAGTACGGATACCGTTCTAATCGGGCGAGTTTCTACTTTCAGATGCAACAGAAATTTTGCGGATTGGTCAATCCGTTCGCGAGATGTGGCAGTTTGGAGGTAAGAAACGCTTGAGAAACTCAAAATTTGCGCAGTTCTCATGCTCGAAACGAATAACTAGAACGGCCTAGGGGAAGAGTGCGCATACCGTTGTAATCGGGCGAGTTTCTACTTTCAGACGCAACAGAAATTTTGCGGATTGGTCAATCCGTTCGCGAGATGTGGCAGTTTGGAGATAAGAAACGCTTGAGAAACTCAAAATTTTCGCAGTTCTGATGCTTGAAACGAGTAACTAGAACGGCCTAGGGGAAAAGTACGCATACCGTTGTAATCGGGCGAGTTTTTACTTTGAGACGCAACAGAAATTTTGCGGATTGATCAATCCGTTCGCGAGATATGGCTGTTTGGAGATAAGAAACGCTTGAGAAACTCAAAATTTTCGCAGTTGTGATGCTCGAAACGAGTAACTAGGACGGCCTAGGGGAAAAGTACGGATACCGTTCTAATCGGGCGAGTTTCTACTTTCAGATGCAACAGAAATTTTGCGGATTGGTCAATCCGTTCGCGAGATATGGCAGTTTGGAGGTAAGAAACGCTTGAGAAACTCAAAATTTGCGCAGTTCTCATGCTCGAAACGAATGACTACAACGGCCTAGGGGAGAAGTACGCATACCGTTGTAATCGGGCGAGTTTCTACTTTCAGATGCAACAGAAATTTTGCGGATTGGTCAATCCGTTCGCGAGATATGGCAGTTTGGATGTATGAATCGCTTGAGAAACTCAAAATTTTCGCAGTTCTGATGCTCGAAACGAATAACTAGAACGGCCTACGGAAAAGTGCGCATACCTTTGTAATCGGGAGAGTTTCTACTTTCAGAAGCAACAGAAATTTTGCGAATTGGTCAATCCGTTCGCGAGATATGGCAATTTGGAGGTAAGAAACGCTTGAGTAACTCAAAATTTTCGCAGTTCTGATGCTCGAAATGAATAACTGGAACCGCCTAGGGGAAAACTACACATACCGTTGTAATCGGGCGAGTTTCTACTTTCAGATGCAACAGAAATTTTGCGGATTGGTCAATCCGTTCGCGAGATATGGCAGTTTGGAGGTAAGAAACGCTTGACAAACTCAAAATTTTCGCAGTTCTGATGCTCGGAACGAATAACTAGAACGGCCTAGGGGAAGAGTGCGCAAACCGTTGTAATCGGGCGAGTTTCTACTTTCAGACGCAACAGAAATTTTGCGGATTGATCAATCCGTTCGCGAGATATGGCTGTTTGGAGATAAGAAACGCTTGAGAAACTCAAAATTTTCGCAGTTATGATGCTCGAAACGAGTAACTAGAACGGCCTAGGGGAAAAGTACGCATACCGTTGTAATCGGGCGAGTTTCTACTTTCAGATGCAACAGAAATTT
Source organism: Ptiloglossa arizonensis (assembly GCF_051014685.1). Taxonomy (NCBI): domain Eukaryota; kingdom Metazoa; phylum Arthropoda; class Insecta; order Hymenoptera; family Colletidae; genus Ptiloglossa; species Ptiloglossa arizonensis. Next base: position 941,850 of record NW_027478510.1, read on the forward strand.
TGCGGATTGGTCAATCCGTTCGCGAGATATGGCAGTTTGGAGGTAAGAAACGCTTGAGAAACTCAAAATTTGCGCAGTTCTCATGCTCGAAACGAATAACTAGAACGGCCTAGGGGAAGAGTGCGCATACCGTTGTAATCGGGCGAGTTTCTACTTTCAGACGCAACAGAAATTTTGCGGATTGGTCAATCCGTTCGCGAGATGTGGCAGTTTGGAGGTAAGAAACGCTTGAAAAACTCAAAATGTTCGCAGTTCTGATGCTCGAAACGAATAACTGGAACGGCCTAGGGGAAAACTACACATACCGTTGTAATCGGGCGAGTTTCTACTTTCAGATGCAACAGAAATTTTGAGGATTGGTCAATCCGTTCGCGAGATGTGGCAGTTTGGAGGTAAGAAACGCTTGAGAAACTCAAAATTTTCGCAGTTCTGATGCTCGAAACGAATAACTAGAACGGCCTAGGGCAAAAGTGCGCATACCGTTGTAATCGGGCGAGTTTCTACTTTCAGAAGCAACAGAAATTTTGCGGATGGGTCAATCCGTTCGCGAGATATGGCAGTTTGGAGGTAAGAAACGCTTGAGAAACTCAAAATTTGCGCAGTTCTGAAGCTCGAAACGAATAACTAGAACGGCCTAGGGGAAGAGTGCGCAAACCGTTGTAATCGGGCGAGTTTCTACTTTCAGACGCAACAGAAATTTTGCGGATTGATCAATCCGTTCGCGAGATATGGCTGTTTGGAGATAAGAAACGCTTGAGAAACTCAAAATTTTCGCAGTTATGATGCTCGAAACGAGTAACTAGAACGGCCTAGGGGAAACGTACGCATACCGTTGTAATCGGGCGAGTTTCTACTTTCAGATGCAACAGAAATTTTGCGGATTGGTCAATCCGTTCGCGAGATATGGCAGTTTGGAGGTAAGAAACGCTTGAGAAACTCAAAATTTGCGCAGTTCTCATGCTCGAAACGAATAACTAGAACGGCCTAGGGGAAGAGTGCGCATACCGTTGTAATCGGGCGAGTTTCTACTTTCAGACGCAACAGAAATTTTGCGGATTGGTCAATCCGTTCGCGAGATGTGGCAGTTTGGAAGTAAGAAACGCTAGAGAAACTCAAAATTTTCGCAGTTCTGATGCTCGAAACGAGTAACTAGAACTGCCTAGGGGAAAAGTACGCATACCGTTGTAATCGGGCGAGTTTTTACTTTTAGACGCAACAGAAATTTTGCGGATTGATCAATCCGTTCGCGAGATATGGCAGTTTGGAGGTAAGAAACGCTTGAGAAACTCAAAATGTTCGCAGTTCTGATGCTCGAAACGAATAACTGGAACGGCCTAGGGGAAAACTACACATACCGTTGTAATCGGGCGAGTTTCTACTTTCAGATGCAACAGAAATTTTGAGGATTGGTCAATCCGTTCGCGAGATGTGGCAGTTTGGATGTATGAATCGCTTGAGGAACTCAAAATTTTCGCAGTTCTGATGCTCGAAACGAATAACTAGAACGGCCTAGGGGAAGAGTGGGCAAACCGTTGTAATCGGGCGAGTTTCTAGTTTCAGACGCAACAGAAATTTTGCGGATTGATCAATCCGTTCGCGAGATGTGGCAGTTTGGAGGTAAGAAACGCTTGAGAAACTCAAAATTTTCGCAGTTCTGATGCTCGAAACGAATAACTAGAACGGCCTAGGGGAAGAGTGCGCATACTGTTGTAATCGGGCGAGTTTCTACTTTCAGAAGCAACAGAAATTTTGCGGATGGGTCAATCCGTTCGCGAGACATGGCAGTTTGGAGGTAAGAAGCGCTTGAGAAACTCAAAATTCGCGCAGTTCTGAAGCTCGAAACGAATAACTAGAACGGCCTAGGGGAAGAGTGCGCAAACCGTTGTAATCGGGCGAGTTTCTAGTTTCAGACGCAACAGAAATTTTGCTGATTGATCAATCCGTTCGCGAGATATGGCAGTTTGGAGGTAAGAAACGCTTGAGAAACTCAAAATTTTCGCAGCTCTGATGCTCGAAACGAATAACTGGAACGGCCTAGGAGAAGAGTGCGCAAACCGTTGCAATCGGGCGAGTTTCTACTTTCAGACGCAACAGAAATTTTGCGGATTGATCAATCCGTTCGCGAGATATGGCTGTTTGGAGATAAGAAACGCTTGAGAAACTCAAAATTTTCGCAGTTATGATGCTCGAAACGAGTAACTAGAACGGCCTAGGGGAAAAGTACGGATACCGTTCTAATCGGGCGAGTTTCTACTTTCAGATGCAACAGAAATTTTGCGGATTGGTCAATCCGTTCGCGAGATGTGGCAGTTTGGAGGTAAGAAACGCTTGAGAAACTCAAAATTTGCGCAGTTCTCATGCTCGAAACGAATAACTAGAACGGCCTAGGGGAAGAGTGCGCATACCGTTGTAATCGGGCGAGTTTCTACTTTCAGACGCAACAGAAATTTTGCGGATTGGTCAATCCGTTCGCGAGATGTGGCAGTTTGGAAGTAAGAAACGCTTGAGAAACTCAAAATTTTCGCAGTTCTGATGCTCGAAACGAATAACTAGAACGGCCTAGGGGAAAACTACACCTACCGTTGTAATCGGGCGAGTTTCTACTTTCAGATGCAACAGAAATTTTGCGGATTGATCAATCCGTTCGCGAGATTTGGCAGTTTGGAGATAAGAAACGCTTGAGAAACTCAAAATTTTCGCAGTTCTGATGCTTGAAACGAGTAACTAGAACGGCCTAGGGGAAAAGTACGCATACCGTTGTAATCGGTCGAGTTTTTACTTTTAGACGCAACAGAAATTTTGCGGATTGATCAATCCGTTCGCGAGATATGGCTGTTTGGAGATAAGAAACGCTTGAGAAACTCAAAATTTTCGCAGTTGTGATGCTCGAAACGAGTAACTAGGACGGCCTAGGGGAAAAGTACGGATACCGTTCTAATCGGGCGAGTTTCTACTTTCAGATGCAACAGAAATTTTGCGGATTGGTCAATCCGTTCGCGAGATATGGCAGTTTGGAGGTAAGAAACGCTTGAGAAACTCAAAATTTGCGCAGTTCTCATGCTCGAAACGAATGACTACAACGGCCTAGGGGAGAAGTACGCATACCGTTGTAATCGGGCGAGTTTCTACTTTCAGATGCAACAGAAATTTTGCGGATTGGTCAATCCGTTCGCGAGATATGGCAGTTTGGATGTATGAATCGCTTGAGAAACTCAAAATTTTCGCAGTTCTGATCCTCGAAACGAATAACTAGAACGGCCTACGGAAAAGTGCGCATACCTTTGTAATCGGGAGAGTTTCTACTTTCAGAAGCAACAGAAATTTTGCGAATTGGTCAATCCGTTCGCGAGATATGGCAATTTGGAGGTAAGAAACGCTTGAGTAACTCAAAATTTTCGCAGTTCTGATGCTCGAAATGAATAACTGGAACCGCCTAGGGGAAAACTACACATACCGTTGTAATCGGGCGAGTTTCTACTTTCAGATGCAACAGAAATTTTGCGGATTGGTCAATCCGTTCGCGAGATATGGCAGTTTGGAGGTAAGAAACGCTTGAGAAACTCAAAATTTGCGCAGTTCTGAAGCTCGGAACGAATAACTAGAACGGCCTAGGGGAAGAGTGCGCAAACCGTTGTAAACGGGCGAGTTTCTACTTTCAGACGCAACAGAAATTTTGCGGATTGATCAATCCGTTCGCGAGATATGGCTGTTTGGAGATAAGAAACGCTTGAGAAACTCAAAATTTTCGCAGTTATGATGCTCGAAACGAGTAACTAGAACGGCCTAGGGGAAAAGTACGCATACCGTTGTAATCGGGCGAGTTTCTACTTTCAGATGCAACAGAAATTTTGCGGATTGGTCAATCCGTTCGCGAGATATGGCAGTTTGGAGGTAAGAAACGCTTGAGAAACTCAAAATTTGCGCAGTTCTCATGCTCGAAACGAATAACTAGAACGGCCTAGGGGAAGAGTGCGCATACCGTTGTAATCGGGCGAGTTTCTACTTTCAGACGCAACAGAAATTTTGCGGATTGGTCAATCCGTTCGCGAGATGTGGCAGTTTGGAGGTAAGAAACGCTTGAGAAACTCAAAATGTTCGCAGTTCTGATGCTCGAAACGAATAACTGGAACGGCCTAGGGGAAAACTACACATACCGTTGTAATCGGGCGAGTTTCTACTTTCAGATGCAACAGAAATTTTGAGGATTGGTCAATCCGTTCGCGAGATGTGGCAGTTTGGAGGTAAGAAACGCTTGAGAAACTCAAAATTTTCGCAGTTCTGATGCTCGAAACGAATAACTAGAACGGCCTAGGGCAAAAGTGCGCATACCGTTGTAATCGGGCGAGTTTCTACTTTCAGAAGCAACAGAAATTTTGCGGATGGGTCAATCCGTTCGCGAGATATGGCAGTTTGGAGGTAAGAAACGCTTGAGAAACTCAAAATTTGCGCAGTTCTGAAGCTCGAAACGAATAACTAGAACGGCCTAGGGGAAGAGTGCGCAAACCGTTGTAATCGGGCGAGTTTCTACTTTCAGACGCAACAGAAATTTTGCGGATTGATCAATCCGTTCGCGAGTTGTGGCAGTTTGGAGGTAAGAAACGCTTGAGAAACTCAAAATTTTCGCAGTTCTGATGCTCGAAACGAATAACTAGAACGGCCTAGGGGAAAAGTGCGCATACTGTTGTAATCGGGCGAGTTTCTACTTTCAGATGCAACAGAAATTTTGCGGATTGGTCAATCCGTTCGCGAGATATGGCAGTTTGGAGGTAAGAAACGCTTGAGAAACTCAAAATTTGCGCAGTTCTCATGCTCGAAACGAATAACAAGAACGGCCTAGGGGAAGAGTGCGCATACCGTTGTAATCGGGCGAGTTTCTACTTTCAGACGCAACAGAAATTTTGCGGATTGGTCAATCCGTTCGCGAGATATGGCAGTTTGGATGTATGAATCGCTTGAGAAACTCAAAATTTTCGCAGTTCTGATGCTCGAAACGAATAACTAGAACGGCCTACGGAAAAGTGCGCATACCTTTGTAATCGGGAGAGTTTCTACTTTCAGAAGCAACAGAAATTTTGCGAATTGGTCAATCCGTTCGCGAGATATGGCAATTTGGAGGTAAGAAACGCTTGAGTAACTCAAAATTTTCGCAGTTCTGATGCTCGAAATGAATAACTGGAACCGCCTAGGGGAAAACTACACATACCGTTGTAATCGGGCGAGTTTCTACTTTCAGATGCAACAGAAATTTTGCGGATTGGTCAATCGGTTCGCGAGATATGGCAGTTTGGAGGTAAGAAACACTTGAGAAACTCAAAATTTGCGCAGTTCTGAAGCTCGAAACGAATAACTAGAACGGCCTAGGGGAAGAGTGCGCAAACCGTTGTAATCGGGCGAGTTTCTACTTTCAGACGCAACAGAAATTTTGCGGATTGGTCAATCCGTTCGCGAGATGTGGCAGTTTGGAGGTAAGAAACGCTTGAGAAACTCAAAATGTTCGCAGTTCTGATGCTCGAAACGAATAACTGGAACGGCCTAGGGGAAAACTACACATACCGTTGTAATCGGGCGAGTTTCTACTTTCAGATGCAACAGAAATTTTGAGGATTGGTCAATCCGTTCGCGAGATGTGGCAGTTTGGAGGTAAGAAACGCTTGAGAAACTCAAAATTTTCGCAGTTCTGATGCTCGACACGAATAACTAGAACGGCCTAGGGGAAAAGTGCGCATACCGTTGTAATCGGGCGAGTTTCTACTTTCAGATGCAACAGAAATTTTGCGGATTGAACAATCCGTTCGCGAGACATGGCAGTTTGGAGATAAGAACTGCTTGAGAAACTCAAAATTTTCGCAGTTCTGATGCTCGAAACGAATGACTACAACGGCCTAGGGGAGAAGTACGCACACCGTTGTAATCGGGCGAGTTTCTACTTTCAGATGCAACAGAAATTTTGCGGATTGGTCAATCCGTTCGCGAGATATGGCAGTTTGGATGTATGAATCGCTTGAGAAACTCAAAATTTTCGCAGTTCTGATGCTCGAAACGAATAACTAGAACGGCCTACGGAAAAGTGCGCATACCTTTGTAATCGGGAGAGTTTCTACTTTCAGAAGCAACAGAAATTTTGCGAATTGGTCAATCCGTTCGCGAGATATGGCAATTTGGAGGTAAGAAACGCTTGAGTAACTCAAAATTTTCGCAGTTCTGATGCTCGAAATGAATAACTGGAACCGCCTAGGGGAAAACTACACATACCGTTGTAATCGGGCGAGTTTCTACTTTCAGATGCAACAGAAATTTTGCGGATTGGTCAATCCGTTCGCGAGATATGGCAGTTTGGAGGTAAGAAACGCTTGAGAAACTCAAAATTTGCGCAGTTCTGAAGCTCGAAACGAATAACTAGAACGGCCTAGGGGAAGAGTGCGCAAACCGTTGTAATCGGGCGAGTTTCTACTTTCAGACGCAACAGAAATTTTGCGGATTGATCAATCCGTTCGCGAGATGTGGCAGTTTGGAGGTAAGAAACGCTTGAGAAACTCAAAATGTTCGCAGTTCTGATGCTCGAAACGAATAACTGGAACGGCCTAGGGGAAAACTACACATACCGTTGTAATCGGGCGAGTTTCTACTTTCAGATGCAACAGAAATTTTGAGGATTGGTCAATCCGTTCGCGAGATGTGGCAGTTTGGAGGTAAGAAACGCTTGAGAAACTCAAAATTTTCACAGTTCTGATGCTCGAAACGAATAACTAGAACGGCCTAGGGCAAAAGTGCGCATACCGTTGTAATCGGGCGAGTTTCTACTTTCAGAAGCAACAGAAATTTTGCGGATGGGTCAATCCGTTCGCGAGACATAGCAGTTTGGAGGTAAGAAGCGCTTGAGAAACTCAAAATTCGCGCAGTTCTGAAGCTCGAAACGAATAACTAGAACGGCCTAGGGGAAGAGTGGGCAAACCGTTGTAATCGGGCGAGTTTCTAGTTTCAGACGCAACAGAAATTTTGCGGATTGATCAATCCGTTCGCGAGATATGGCAGTTTTGAGGTAAGAAACGCTTGAGAAACTCAAAATTTTCGCAGCTCTGATGCTCGAAACGAATAACTGGAACGGCCTAGGAGAAGAGTGCGCAAACCGTTGTAATCGGGCGAGTTTCTACTTTCAGACGCAACAGAAATTTTGCGGATTGATCAATCCGTTCGCGAGATATGGCTGTTTGGAGATAAGAAACGTTTGAGAAACTCAAAATTTGCGCAGTTCTCATGCTCGAAACGAATAACTAGAACGGCCTAGGGGAAAACTACACATACCGTTGTAATCGGGCGAGTTTCTACTTTCAGATGCAACAGAAATTTTGCGGATTGGTCAATCGGTTCGCGAGATATGGCAGTTTGGAGGTAAGAAACACTTGAGAAACTCAAAATTTGCGCAGTTCTGAAGCTCGAAACGAATAACTAGAACGGCCTAGGGGAAGAGTGCGCAAACCGTTGTAATCGGGCGAGTTTCTACTTTCAGACGCAACAGAAATTTTGCGGATTGGTCAATCCGTTCGCGAGATGTGGCAGTTTGGAGGTAAGAAACGCTTGAGAAACTCAAAATGTTCGCAGTTCTGATGCTCGAAACGAATAACTGGAACGGCCTAGGGGAAAACTACACATACCGTTGTAATCGGGCGAGTTTCTACTTTCAGATGCAACAGAAATTTTGAGGATTGGTCAATCCGTTCGCGAGATGTGGCAGTTTGGAGGTAAGAAACGCTTGAGAAACTCAAAATTTTCGCAGTTCTGATGCTCGACACGAATAACTAGAACGGCCTAGGGGAAAAGTGCGCATACCGTTGTAATCGGGCGAGTTTCTACTTTCAGATGCAACAGAAATTTTGCGGATTGAACAATCCGTTCGCGAGACATGGCAGTTTGGAGATAAGAACTGCTTGAGAAACTCAAAATTTTCGCAGTTCTGATGCTCGAAACGAATGACTACAACGGCCTAGGGGAGAAGTACGCATACCGTTGTAATCGGGCGAGTTTCTACTTTCAGATGCAACAGAAATTTTGCGGATTGGTCAATCCGTTCGCGAGATATGGCAGTTTGGATGTATGAATCGCTTGAGAAACTCAAAATTTTCGCAGTTCTGATGCTCGAAACGAATAACTAGAACGGCCTACGGAAAAGTGCGCATACCTTTGTAATCGGGAGAGTTTCTACTTTCAGAAGCAACAGAAATTTTGCGAATTGGTCAATCCGTTCGCGAGATATGGCAATTTGGAGGTAAGAAACGCTTGAGTAACTCAAAATTTTCGCAGTTCTGATGCTCGAAATGAATAACTGGAACCGCCTAGGGGAAAACTACACATACCGTTGTAATCGGGCGAGTTTCTACTTTCAGATGCAACAGAAATTTTGCGGATTGGTCAATCCGTTCGCGAGATATGGCAGTTTGGAGGTAAGAAACGCTTGAGAAACTCAAAATTTGCGCAGTTCTGAAGCTCGAAACGAATAACTAGAACGGCCTAGGGGAAGAGTGCGCAAACCGTTGTAATCGGGCGAGTTTCTACTTTCAGACGCAACAGAAATTTTGCGGATTGATCAATCCGTTCGCGAGATATGGCTGTTTGGAGATAAGAAACGCTTGAGAAACTCAAAATTTTCGCAGTTATGATGCTCGAAACGAGTAACTAGAACGGCCTAGGGGAAAAGTACGCATACCGTTGTAATCGGGCGAGTTTCTACTTTCAGATGCAACAGAAATTTTGCGGATTGGTCAATCCGTTCGCGAGATATGGCAGTTTGGAGGTAAGAAACGCTTGAGAAACTCAAAATTTGCGCAGTTCTCATGCTCGAAACGAATAACTAGAACGGCCTAGGGGAAGAGTGCGCATACCGTTGTAATCGGGCGAGTTTCTACTTTCAGACGCAACAGAAATTTTGCGGATTGGTCAATCCGTTCGCGAGATGTGGCAGTTTGGAGGTAAGAAACGCTTGAGAAACTCAAAATGTTCGCAGTTCTGATGCTCGAAACGAATAACTGGAACGGCCTAGGGGAAAACTACACATACCGTTGTAATCGGGCGAGTTTCTACTTTCAGATGCAACAGAAATTTTGAGGATTGGTCAATCCGTTCGCGAGATGTGGCAGTTTGGAGGTAAGAAACGCTTGAGAAACTCAAAATTTTCACAGTTCTGATGCTCGAAACGAATAACTAGAACGGCCTAGGGCAAAAGTGCGCATACCGTTGTAATCGGGCGAGTTTCTACTTTCAGAAGCAACAGAAATTTTGCGGATGGGTCAATCCGTTCGCGAGATATGGCAGTTTGGAGGTAAGAAACGCTTGAGAAACTCAAAATTTGCGCAGTTCTGAAGCTCGAAACGAATAACTAGAACGGCCTAGGGGAAGAGTGCGCAAACCGTTGTAATCGGGCGAGTTTCTACTTTCAGACGCAACAGAAATTTTGCGGATTGATCAATCCGTTCGCGAGATGTGGCAGTTTGGAGGTAAGAAACGCTTGAGAAACTCAAAATTTTCGCAGTTCTGATGCTCGAAACGAATAACTAGAACGGCCTAGGGGAAAAGTGCGCATACTGTTGTAATCGGGCGAGTTTCTACTTTCAGAAGCAACAGAAATTTTGCGGATGGGTCAATCCGTTCGCGAGACATAGCAGTTTGGAGGTAAGAAGCGCTTGAGAAACTCAAAATTCGCGCAGTTCTGAAGCTCGAAACGAATAACTAGAACGGCCTAGGGGAAGAGTGGGCAAACCGTTGTAATCGGGCGAGTTTCTAGTTTCAGACGCAACAGAAATTTTGCGGATTGATCAATCCGTTCGCGAGATATGGCAGTTTTGAGGTAAGAAACGCTTGAGAAACTCAAAATTTTCGCAGCTCTGATGCTCGAAACGAATAACTGGAACGGCCTAGGAGAAGAGTGCGCAAACCGTTGTAATCGGGCGAGTTTCTACTTTCAGACGCAACAGAAATTTTGCGGATTGATCAATCCGTTCGCGAGATATGGCTGTTTGGAGATAAGAAACGTTTGAGAAACTCAAAATTTGCGCAGTTCTCATGCTCGAAACGAATAACTAGAACGGCCTAGGGGAAGAGTGCGCATACCGTTGTAATCGGGCGAGTTTCTACTTTCAGACGCAACAGAAATTTTGCGGATTGGTCAATCCGTTCGCGAGATGTGGCAGTTTGGAAGTAAGAAACGCTTGAGAAACTCAAAATTTTCGCAGTTCTGATGCTCGAAACGAATAACTAGAACGGACTAGGGGAAAACTACACCTACCGTTGTAATCGGGCGAGTTTCTACTTTCAGATGCAACAGAAATTTTGCGGATTGATCAATCCGTTCGCGAGATGTGGCAGTTTGGAGGTAAGATACGCTTGAGAAACTCAAAATTTTCGCAGTTCTGATGCTCGAAACGAATAACTAGAACGGCCTAGGGCAAAAGTGCGCATACCGTTGTAATCGGGCGAGTTTCTACTTTCAGATGCAATAGAAATTTTGCGGATTGGTCAATCCGTTCGCGAGATGTGGCAGTTTGGATGTAAGAAACGCTGGGGAAACACAAAATTTTCGCAGTTCTGATGCTCGAAACGAATAACTAGAACGGCCTAGGGGAAAAGTGCGCATACCTTTGTAGTCGGGCGAGTTTCTACTTTCAGAAGCAACAGAAATTTTGCGGATTGGTCAATCCGTTCGCGAGATATGGCCGTTTGGATGTAAGAAACGCTTGAGAAACTCAAAATTTTCGCAGTTCTGATGCTCGAAACGAATAACTAGAACGGCCTAGGGCAAAAGTGCGCATACCGTTGTAATCGGGCGAGTTTCTACTTTCAGAAGCAACAGAAATTTTGCGGATGGGTCAATCCGTTCGCGAGATATGGCAGTTTGGAGGTAAGAAACGCTTGAGGAACTCAAAATTTGCGCAGTTCTGAAGCTCGAAACGATTAACTAGAACGGCCTAGGGGAAGAGTGCGCAAACCGTTGTAATCGGGCGAGTTTCTACTTTCAGAAGCAACAGAAATTTTGCGGATGGGTCAATCCGTTCGCGAGACATGGCAGTTTGGAGGTAAGAAACGCTTGAGAAACTCAAAATTTTCGCAGTTCTGATGCTCGACACGAATAACTAGAACGGCCTAGGGGAAAAGTGCGCATACGGTCGTAATCGGGCGAGTTTCTACTTTCAGATGCAACAGAAATTTTGCGGATTGGTCAAACCGTTCGCGAGATATGGCAGTTTGGAGGTAAGAAACGCTTGAGAAACTCAAAATTTTCGCAGCTCTGATGCTCGAAACGAATAACTGGAACGGCCTAGGAGAAGAGTGCGCAAACCGTTGTAATCGGGCGAGTTTCTACTTTCAGACGCAACAGAAATTTTGCGGATTGATCAATCCGTTCGCGAGATATGGCTGTTTGGAGATAAGAAACGCTTGAGAAACTCAAAATTTTCGCAGTTATGATGCTCGAAACGAGTAACTAGAACGGCCTAGGGGAAAAGTACGGATACCGTTCTAATCGGGCGAGTTTCTACTTTCAGATGCAACAGAAATTTTGCGGATTGGTCGATCCGTTCGCGAGATGTGGCAGTTTGGAGGTAAGAAACGCTTGAGAAACTCAAAATTTTCGCTGCTCTGATCCTCGAAACGAATAACTGGAACGGCCTAGGAGAAAACTGCACATACCGCTGTAATCGGGCGAGTTTCTACTTTCAGATGCAACAGAAATTTTGAGAATTGGTCAATCCGTTCGCGAGATGTGGCAGTTTGGAGGTAAGAAACGCTTGAGAAACTCAAAATTTTCGCAGTTCTGATTCTGGAAACGAATAACTAGAACGGCCTAGGGGAAAAGTGCGCATACCGTTGTAATCGGGCGAGTTTCTACTTCCAGATGCAACAGAAATTTTGCGGATTGATCAATCCGTTCGCGAGACATGGCAGTTTGGAGGTAAGAAACGCTTGAGAAACTCAAAATTTTCGCAGTTCTGATGCTCGACACGAATAACTAGAACGGCCTAGGGGAAAAGTGCGCATACGGTCGTAATCGGGCGAGTTTCTACTTTCAGATGCAACAGAAATTTTGCGGATTGGTCAATCCGTTCGCGAGATATGGCAGTTTGGAGGTAAGAAACGCTTGAGAAACTCAAAATTTTCGCAGTTCTGATGCTCGACACGAATAACAAGAACGCCCTAGGGGAAAAGTGCGCATACCGTTGTAATCGGGCGAGTTTCTACTTTCAGATGCATCAGAAATTTTGCGGATTGGTCAATCCGTTCGCGAGATATGGCAGTTTGGAGGTAAGAAACGCTTGAGAAACTCAAAATTTTCGCAGTTCTGATGCTCGAAACGAATAACTAGAACGGCCTAGGGGAAAAGTGCGCATACCGTTGTAATCGGGCGAGTTTCTACTTTCAGATGCAACAGAAATTTTGCGGATTGATCAATCCGTTCGCGAGACATGGCAGTTTGGAGGTAAGAAACGCTTGAGAAACTCAAAATTTTCGCAGTTCTGATGCTCGACACGAATAACTAGAACGGCCAAGGGGAAGAGTGCGCAAATCGTTGTAATCGGGCGAGTTTCTACTTTCAGACGCAACAGAAATTTTGCGGATTGATCAATCCGTTCGCGAGATGTGGCAGTTTGGAGGTAAGAAACGCTTGAGAAACTCAAAATTTTCGCAGCTCTGATGCTCGAAACGAATAACTGGAACGGCATAGGAGAAGAGTGCGCAAACCGTTGTAATCGGGCGAGTTTCTACTTTCAGACGCAACAGAAATTTTGCGGATTGATCAATCCGTTCGCGAGATATGGCTGTTTGGAGATAAGAAACGCTTGAGAAACTCAAAATTTGCGCAGTTCTCATGCTCGAAACGAATAACTAGAACGGCCTAGGGGAAGAGTGCGCATACCGTTGTAATCGGGCGAGTTTCTACTTTTAGACGCAACAGAAATTTTGAGGATTGGTCAATCCGTTCGCGAGATGTGGCAGTTTGGAGATAAGAAACGCTTGAGAAACTCAAAATTTTCGCAGTTCTGATGCTCGAAACGAATAACTAGAACGGCCTAGGGCAAAAGTGCGCATACCGTTGTAATCGGGCGAGTTTCTACTTTCAGATGCAATAGAAATTTTGCGGATTGGTCAATCCGTTCGCGAGATGTGGCAGTTTGGATGTAAGAAACGCTTGGGAAACACAAAATTTTCGCAGTTCTGATGCTCGAAACGAATAACTAGAACGGCCTAGGGGAAAAGTGCGCATACCTTTGTAGTCGGGCGAGTTTCTACTTTCAGAAGCAACAGAAATTTTGCGGATTGGTCAATCCGTTCGCGAGATATGGCCGTTTGGATGTAAGAAACGCTTGAGAAACTCAAAATTTTCGCAGTTCTGATGCTCGAAACGAATAACTAGAACGGCCTAGGGCAAAAGTGCGCATACCGTTGTAATCGGGCGAGTTTCTACTTTCAGAAGCAACAGAAATTTTGCCGATGGGATAATCCGTTCGCGAGATATGGCAGTTTGGAGGTAAGAAACGCTTGAGAAACTCAAAATTTGCGCAGTTCTGAAGCTCGAAACGAATAACTAGAACGGCCTAGGGGAAGAGTGCGCAAACCGTTGTAATCGGGCGAGTTTCTACTTTCAGACGCAACAGAAATTTTGCGGATTGATCAATCCGTTCGCGAGATGTGGCAGTTTGGAGGTAAGAAACGCTTGAGAAACTCAAAATTTTCGCAGTTCTGATGCTCGAAACGAATAACTAGAACGGCCTAGGGGAAAAGTGCGCGTACTGTTGTAATCGGGCGAGTTTCTACTTTCAGAAGCAACAGAAATTTTGCGGATGGGTCAATCCGTTCGCGAGAGATGGCAGTTTGGAGGTAAGAAACGCTTGAGAAACTCAAAATTTTCGCAGTTCTGATGCTCGACACGAATAACTAGAACGGCCTAGGAGAAGAGTGCGCAAACCGTTGTAATCGGGCGAGTTTCTACTTTCAGACGCAACAGAAATTTTGCGGATTGATCAATCCGTTCGCGAGATATGGCTGTTTGGAGATAAGAAACGCTTGAGAAACTCAAAATTTTCGCAGTTATGATGCTCGAAACGAGTAACTAGAACGGCCTAGGGGAAAAGTACGGATACCGTTCTAATCGGGCGAGTTTCTAGTTTCAGATGCAACAGAAATTTTGCGGATTGGTCGATCCGTTCGCGAGATGTGGCAGTTTGGAGGTAAGAAACGCTTGAGAAACTCAAAATTTTCGCTGCTCTGATCCTCGAAACGAATAACTGGAACGGCCTAGGAGAAAACTACACATACCGCTGTAATCGGGCGAGTTTCTACTTTCAGATGCAACAGAAATTTTGAGGATTGGTCAATCCGTTCGCGAGATGTGGCAGTTTGGAGGTAAGAAACGCTTGAGAAACTCAAAATTTTCGCAGTTCTGATTCTGGAAACGAATAACTAGAACGGCCTAGGGGAAAAGTGCGCATACCGTTGTAATCGGGCGAGTTTCTACTTTCAGATGCAACAGAAATTTTGCGGATTGATCAATCCGTTCGCGAGACATGGCAGTTTGGAGGTAAGAAACGCTTGAGAAACTCAAAATTTTCGCAGTTCTGATGCTCGACACGAATAACTAGAACGGCCTAGGGGAAAAGTGCGCATACGGTCGTAATCGGGCGAGTTTCTACTTTCAGATGCAACAGAAATTTTGCGGATTGGCCAATCCGTTCGCGAGATATGGCAGTTTGGAGGTAAGAAACGCTTGAGAAACTCAAAATTTTCGCAGTTCTGATGCTCGACACGAATAAGAAGAACGCCCTAGGGGAAAAGTGCGCATACCGTTGTAATCGGGCGAGTTTCTACTTTCAGATGCAACAGAAATTTTGCGGATTGGTCAATCCGTTCGCGAGATATGGCAGTTTGGAGGTAAGAAACGCTTGAGAAACTCAAAATTTTCGCAGTTCTGATGCTCGAAACGAATAACTAGAACGGCCTAGGGGAAAAGTGCGCATACCGTTGTAATCGGGCGAGTTTCTACTTTCAGATGCAACAGAAATTTTGCGGATTGATCAATCCGTTCGCGAGACATGGCAGTTTGGAGGTAAGAAACGCTTGAGAAACTCAAAATTTTCGCAGTTCTGATGCTCGACACGAATAACTAGAACGGCCAAGGGGAAAAGTGCGCATACCGTTGTAATCAGGCGAGTTTCTACTTTCAGACGCAACAGAAATTTTGCGGATTGGTCAATCCGTTCGCGAGATATGGCAGTTTGGAGGTAAGAAACGCTTGAGAAACTCAAAATTTTCGCTGCTCTGATCCTCGAAACGAATAACTGGAACGGCCTAGGAGAAAACTACACATACCGCTGTAATCGGGCGAGTTTCTACTTTCAGATGCAACAGAAATTTTGAGGATTGGTCAATCCGTTCGCGAGATGTGGCAGTTTGGAGGTAAGAAACGCTTGAGAAACTCAAAATTTTCGCAGTTCTGATTCTGGAAACGAATAACTAGAACGGCCTAGGGGAAAAGTGCGCATACCGTTGTAATCGGGCGAGTTTCTACTTTCAGATGCAACAGAAATTTTGCGGATTGATCAATCCGTTCGCGAGATATGGCAGTTTGGAGATAAGAAACGCTTGAGAAACTTAAAATTTTCGCAGTTCTGATGCTCGAAACGAATGACTACAACGGCCTAGGGGAGAAGTACGCATACCGTTGTAATCGGGCGAGTTTCTACTTTCAGATGCAACAGAAATTTTGCGGATTGGTCAATCCGTTCGCGAGATATGGCAGTTTGGATGTATGAATCGCTTGAGAAACTCAAAATTTTCGCAGTTCTGATGCTCGAAACGAATAACTAGAACGGCCTACGGAAAAGTGCGCATACCTTTGTAATCGGGAGAGTTTCTACTTTCAGAAGCAACAGAAATTTTGCGGATTGATCAATCCGTTCGCGAGATATGGCTGTTTGGAGATAAGAAACGCTTGAGAAACTCAAAATTTTCGCAGTTATGATGCTCGAAACGAGTAACTAGAACGGCCTAGGGGAAAAGTACGCATACCGTTGTAATCGGGCGAGTTTCTACTTTCAGATGCAACAGAAATTTTGCGGATTGGTCAATCCGTTCGCGAGATATGGCAGTTTGGATGTAAGAAACGCTTGAGAAACTCAAAATTTGCGCAGTTCTCATGCTCGAAACGAATAACTAGAGCGGCCTAGGGGAAGAGTGCGCATACCGTTGTAATCAGGCGAGTTTCTACTTTCAGACGCAACAGAAATTTTGCGGATTGGTCAATCCGTTCGCGAGATGTGGCAGTTTGGAAGTAAGAAACGCTTGAGAAACTCAAAATTTTCGCAGTTCTGATGCTCGAAACGAATAACTAGAACGGCCTAGGGGAAAACTACACCTACCGTTGTAATCGGGCGAGTTTCTACTTTCAGATGCAACAGAAATTTTGCGGATTGATCAATCCGTTCGCGAGATTTGGCAGTTTGGAGATAAGAAACGCTTGAGAAACTCAAAATTTTCGCAGTTCTGATGCTCGAAACGAGTAACTAGAACGGCCTAGGGGAAAAGTACGCATACCGTTGTAATCGGGCGAGTTTTTACTTTTAGACGCAACAGAAATTTTGCGGATTGATCAATCCGTTCGCGAGATATGGCTGTTTGGAGATAAGAAACGCTTGAGAAACTCAAAATTTTCGCAGTTATGATGCTCGAAACGAGTAACTAGAGCGCCCTAGGGGAAAAGTACGGATACTGTTCTAATCGGGCGAGTTTCTACTTTCAGTTGCAACAGAAATTTTGCGGATTGGTCAATCCGTTCGCGAGATGTGGCAGTTTGGAGGTAAGAAACGCTTGAGAAACTCAAAATGTTCGCAGTTCTGATTCTCGAAACGAATAACTGGAACGGCCTAGGGGAAAACTACACATACCGTTGTAATCGGGCGAGTTTCTACTTTCAGATGCAACAGAAATTTTGAGGATTGGTCAATCCGTTCGCGAGATGTGGCAGTTTGGAGGTAAGAAACGCTTGAGAAACTCAAAATTTTCGCAGTTCTGATGCTCGAAACGAATAACTAGAACGGCCTAGGGCAAAAGTGCGCATACCGTTGTAATCGGGCGAGTTTCTACTTTCAGAAGCAACAGAAATTTTGCGGATGGGTCAATCCGTTAACGAGATATGGCAGTTTGGAGGTAAGAAACGCTTGAGAAACTCAAAATTTGCGCAGTTCTGAAGCTCGAAACGAATAACTAGAACGGCCTAGGGGAAGAGTGCGCAAACCGTTGTAATCGGGCGAGTTTCTACTTTCAGACGCAACAGAAATTTTGCGGATTGATCAATCCGTTCGCGAGATGTGGCAGTTTGGAGGTAAGAAACGCTTGAGAAACTCAAAATTTTCGCAGTTCTGATGCCCGAAACGAGTAACTAGGACGGCCTAGGGGAAAAGTACGGATACCGTTCTAATCGGGCGAGTTTCTACTTTCAGATGCAACAGAAACTTTGCGGATTGGTCAATCCGTTCGCGAGTTGTGGCAGTTTGGAGGTAAGAAACGCTTGAGAAACTCAAAATTTTCGCAGTTCTGATGCTCGAAACGAATAACTGGAACGGCCTAGGGGAAAACTACACATACCGTTGTAATCGGGCGAGCTCCTACTTTCAGATGCAACAGAAATTTTGAGGATTGAACAATCCGTTCGCGAGACATGGCAGTTTGGAGATAAGAAACGCTTGAGAAACTCAAAATTTTCGCAGTTCTGATGCTCGACACGAATAACTAGAACGCCCTAGGGGAAAAGTGCGCATACCGTTGTAATCGGGCGAGTTTCTACTTTCAGATGCAACAGAAATTTTGCGGATTGGTCAATCCGTTCGCGAGATATGGCAGTTTGGAGATAAGAAACGCTTGAGAAACTCAAAATTTTCGCAGTTATGATGCTCGAAACGAGTAACTAGGACGGCCTAGGGGAAAAGTACGGATAACGTTCTAATCGGGCGAGTTTCTACTTTCAGATGCAACAGAAATTTTGCGGATTGGTCAATCCGTTCGCGAGATATGGCAGTTTGGAGGTAAGAAACGCTTGAGAAACTCAAAATTTGCGCAGTTCTCATGCTCGAAACGAATAACTAGAGCGGCCTAGGGGAAGAGTGCGCATACCGTTGTAATCGGGCGAGTTTCTACTTTCAGATGCAACAGAAATTTTGCGGATTGGTCATTCCGTTCGCGAGATATGGCAGTTTGGAGGTAAGAAACGCTTGAGTAACCCAAAATTTTCGCAGTTCTGATGCTCGAAATGAATAACTGGAACCGCCTAGGGGAAAACTACACATACCGTTGTAATCGGGCGGGTTTCTACTTTCAGACGCAACAGAAATTTTGCGGATTGATCAATCCGTTCGCGAGATATGGCTGTTTGGAGATAAGAAACGCTTGAGAAACTCAAAATTTTCGCAGTTATGATGCTCGAAACGAGTAACTAGAACGGCCTAGGGGAAAAGTACGCATACCGTTGTAATCGGGCGAGTTTCTACTTTCAGATGCAACAGAAATTTTGCGGATTGGTCAATCCGTTCGCGAGATATGGCAGTTTGGAGGTAAGAAACGCTTGAGAAACTCAAAATTTGCGTAGTTCTCATGCTCGAAACGAATAACTAGAGCGGCCTAGGGGAAGAGTGCGCATACCGTTGTAATCGGGCGAGTTTCTACTTTCAGAAGCAACAGAAATTTTGCGGATTGGTCAATCCGTTCGCGAGATGTGGCAGTTTGGAAGTAAGAAACGCTTGAGAAACTCAAAATTTTCGCAGTTCTGATGCTCGAAACGAATAACTAGAATGGCCTAGGGGAAAACTACACCTACCGTTGTAATCGGGCGAGTTTCTACTTTCAGATGCAACAGAAATTTTGCGGATTGATCAATCCGTTCGCGAGATTTGGCAGTTTGGAGATAAGAAACGCTTGAGAAACTCAAAATTTTCGCAGTTCTGATGCTCGAAACGAGTAACTAGAACGGCCTAGGGGAAAAGTACGCATACCGTTGTAATCGGGCGAGTTTTTACTTTTAGACGCAACAGAAATTTTGCGGATTGATCAATCCGTTCGCGAGATATGGCTGTTTGGAGATAAGAAACGCTTGAGAAACTCAAAATTTTCGCAGTTATGATGCTCGAAACGAGTAACTAGAGCGCCCTAGGGGAAAAGTACGGATACTGTTCTAATCGGGCGAGTTTCTACTTTCAGTTGCAACAGAAATTTTGCGGATTGGTCAATCCGTTCGCGAGATGTGGCAGTTTGGAGGTAAGAAACGCTTGAGAAACTCAAAATGTTCGCAGTTCTGATTCTCGAAACGAATAACTGGAACGGCCTAGGGGAAAACTACACATACCGTTGTAATCGGGCGAGTTTCTACTTTCAGATGCAACAGAAATTTTGAGGATTGGTCAATCCGTTCGCGAGATGTGGCAGTTTGGAGGTAAGAAACGCTTGAGAAACTCAAAATTTTCGCAGTTCTGATGCTCGAAACGAATAACTAGAACGGCCTAGGGCAAAAGTGCGCATACCGTTGTAATCGGGCGAGTTTCTACTTTCAGAAGCAACAGAAATTTTGCGGATGGGTCTATCCGTTCGCGAGATATGGCAGTTTGGAGGTAAGAAACGCTTGAGAAACTCAAAATTTGCGCAGTTCTGAAGCTCGAAACGAATAACTAGAACGGCCTAGGGGAAGAGTGCGCAAACCGTTGTAATCGGGCGAGTTTCTACTTTCAGACGCAACAGAAATTTTGCGGATTGATCAATCCGTTCGCGAGATGTGGCAGTTTGGAGGTAAGAAACGCTTGAGAAACTCAAAATTTTCGCAGTTCTGATGCCCGAAACGAGTAACTAGGACGGCCTAGGGGAAAAGTACGGATACCGTTCTAATCGGGCGAGTTTCTACTTTCAGATGCAACAGAAACTTTGCGGATTGGTCAATCCGTTCGCGAGTTGTGGCAGTTTGGAGGTAAGAAACGCTTGAGAAACTCAAAATTTTCGCAGTTCTGATGCTCGAAACGAATAACTGGAACGGCCTAGGGGAAAACTACACATACCGTTGTAATCGGGCGAGCTCCTACTTTCAGATGCAACAGAAATTTTGAGGATTGAACAATCCGTTCGCGAGACATGGCAGTTTGGAGATAAGAAACGCTTGAGAAACTCAAAATTTTCGCAGTTCTGATGCTCGAAACGAGTAACTAGGACGGCCTAGGGGAAAAGTACGGATACCGTTCTAATCGGGCGAGTTTCTACTTTCAGATGCAACAGAAATTTTGCGGATTGGTCAATCCGTTCGCGAGATATGGCAGTTTGGATGTAAGAAACGCTTGAGAAACTCAAAATTTTCGCAGTTCTGATGCTCGAAACGAATAACTTGAACGGTCTAGGGGAAGAGTGCGCATACCGTTGTAATCGGGCGAGTTTCTACTTTCAGACGCAACAGAAATTTTGCGGATTGTTCAATCCGTTCGCGAGATGTGGCAGTTTGGAGGTAAGAAACGCTTGAGAAACTCAAAATTTTCGCAGTTATGAAGCTCGAAACGAGTAACTAGGACGGCCTAGGGGAGAAGTACGGATACCGTTCTAATCGGGCGAGTTTCTACTTTCAGATGCAACAGAAATTTTGCGGATTGGTCTATCCGTTCGCGAGATGTGGCAGTTTGGAAGTAAGAAACGCTTGAGAAACTCAAAATTTTCGCAGTTCTGATGCTCGACACGAATAACTAGAACGGCCTAGGGGAAAAGTGCGCATACCGTTGTAATCGGGCGAGTTTCTACTTTCAGATGCAACAGAAATTTTGCGGATTGGTCAATGCGTTCGCGAGATATGGCAGTTTGGATGTAAGAAACGCTTGAGAAACTCAAAATTTTCGCAGTTCTGATGCTCGACACGAATAACTAGAACGGCCTAGGGGAAAAGTGCGCATACCGTTGTAATCGGGCGAGTTTCTACTTTCAGATGCAACAGAAATTTTGCGGATTGATCAATCCGTTCGCGAGACATGGCAGTTTGGAGATAAGAAACGCTTGAGAAACTCAAAATTTTCGCAGTTCTGATGCTCGAAACGAATAACTAGAACGGCCTAGGGGAAGAGTGCGCATACCGTTGCAATCGGGCGAGTTTCTACTTTCAGACGCAACAGAAATTTTGCGGATTGTTCAATCCGTTCGCGAGATGTGGCAGGTTGGAGGTAAGAAACGCTTGAGAAACTCACAATTTTCGCAGTTATGATGCTCGAAACGAGTAACTAGGACGCCTAGGGGAAAAGTACGGATACCGTTCTAATCGGGCGAGTTTCTACTTTCAGATGCAACAGAAATTTTGCGGATTGGTCAATCCGTTCGCGAGATGTGGCAGTTTGGAGGTAAGAAACGCTTGAGAAACTCAAAATTTTCGCAGTTCTGATGCTCGAAACGAATAACTGGAACGGCCTAGGGGAAAACTACACATACCGTTGCAATCGGGCGAGCTCCTACTTTCAGATGCAACAGAAATTTTGAGGATTGGTCAATCCGTTCGCGAGATGTGGCAGTTTGGAGGTAAGAAACGCTTGAGAAACTCAAAATTTTCGCAGTTCTGATGCTCGACACGAATAACTAGAACGGCCTAGGGGAAAAGTGCGCATACCGTTGTAATCGGGCGAGTTTCTACTTTCAGATGCAACAGAAATTTTGCGGATTGAACAATCCGTTCGCGAGACATGGCAGTTTGGAGATAAGAAACGCTTGAGAAACTCAAAATTTTCGCAGTAATGATGCTCGAAACGAGTAACTAGGACGGCCTAGGGGAAAAGTGCGCATACCATTATAATCAGGCGAGTTTCTACTTTCAGATGCAACAGAAATTTTGCGGATTGGTCAATCCGTTCGCGAGATGTGGCAGTTTGGAAGTAAGAAACGCTTGAGAAACTCAAAATTTTCGCAGTTCTGATGCTCGAAAGGAATAACTAGAACGGTCTAGGGGAAGAGTGCGCATACCGTTGTAATCGGGCGAGTTTCTACTTTCAGACGCAACAGAAATTTTGCGGATTGAACAATCCGTTCGCGAGACATGGCAGTTTGGAGATAAGAAACGCTTGAGAAACTCAAAATTTTCGCAGTAATGATGCTCGAAACGAGTAACTAGGACGGCCTAGGGGAAAAGTGCGCATACCATTATAATCAGGCGAGTTTCTACTTTCAGATGCAACAGAAATTTTGCGGATTGGTCAATCCGTTCGCGAGATGTGGCAGTTTGGAAGTAAGAAACGCTTGAGAAACTCAAAATATTCGCAGTTCTGATGCTCGACACGAATAACTAGAACGGCCTAGGGGAAAAGTGCTCATACCGTTGTAATCGGGCGAGTTTCTACTTTCAGATGCAACAGAAATTTTGCGGATTGGTCAATCCGTTCGCGAGATATGGCAGTTTGGATGTAAGAAACGCTTGAGAAACTCAAAATTTTCGCAGTTCTGATGCTCGACACGAATAACTAGAACGGCCTAGGGGAAAAGTGCGCATACCGTTGTAATCGGGCGAGTTTCTACTTTCAGATGCAACAGAAATTTTGCGGATTGATCAATCCGTTCGCGAGACATGGCAGTTTGGAGATAAGAAACGCTTGACAAACTCAAAATTTTCGCAGTTCTGATGCTCGAAAGGAATAACTAGAACGGTCTAGGGGAAGAGTGCGCATACCGTTGTAATCGGGCGAGTTTCTACTTTCAGACGCAACAGAAATTTTGCGGATTGTTCAATCCGTTCGCGAGATGTGGCAGTTTGGAGGTAAGAAACGCTTGAGAAACTCAAAATTTTCGCAGTTATGATGCTCGAAACGAGTAACTAGGACGGCCTAGGGGAAAAGTACGGATACCGTTCTAATCGGGCGAGTTTCTACTTTCAGATGCAACAGAAATTTTGCGGATTGGTCTATCCGTTCGCGAGATGTGGCAGTTTGGAAGTAAGAAACGCTTGAGAAACTCAAAATTTTCGCAGTTCTGATGCTCGACACGAATAACTAGAACGGCCTAGGGGAAAAGTGCGCATACCGTTGTAATCGGGCGAGTTTCTACTTTCAGATGCAACAGAAATTTTGCGGATTGGTCAATGCGTTCGCGAGATATGGCAGTTTGGATGTATGAAACGCTTGAGAAACTCAAAATTTTCGCAGTTCTGATGCTCGACACGAATAACTAGAACGGCCTAGGGGAAAAGTGCGCATACCGTTGTAATCGGGCGAGTTTCTACTTTCAGACGCAACAGAAATTTTGCGGATTGTTCAATCCGTTCGCGAGATGTGGCAGGTTGGAGGTAAGAAACGCTTGAGAAACTCAAAATTTTCGCAGTTATGATGCTCGAAACGAGTAACTAGGACGCCTAGGGGAAATGTACGGATACCGTTCTAATCGGGCGAGTTTCTACTTTCAGATGCAACAGAAATTTTGCGGATTGGTCAATCCGTTCGCGAGATGTGGCTGTTTGGAGGTAAGAAACGCTTGAGAAACTCAAAATTTTCGCAGTTCTGATGCTCGAAACGAATAACTGGAACGGCCTAGGGGAAAACTACACATACCGTTGCAATCGGGCGAGCTCCTACTTTCAGATGCAACAGAAATTTTGAGGATTGGTCAATCCGTTCGCGAGATGTGGCAGTTTGGAGGTAAGAAATGCTTGAGAAACTCAAAATTTTCGCAGTTCTGATGCTCGACACGAATAACTAGAACGGCCTAGGGGAAAAGTGCGCATACCGTTGTAATCGGGCGAGTTTCTACTTTCAGATGCAACAGAAATTTTGCGGATTGAACAATCCGTTCGCGAGACATGGCAGTTTGGAGATAAGAAACGCTTGAGAAACTCAAAATTTTCGCAGTAATGATGCTCGAAACGAGTAACTAGGACGGCCTAGGGGAAAAGTGCGCATACCGTTATAATCGGGCGAGTTTCTACTTTCAGATGCAACAGAAATTTTGCGGATTGGTCAATCCGTTCGCGAGATGTGGCAGATTGGAAGTAAGAAACGCTTGAGAAACTCAAAATATTCGCAGTTCTGATGCTCGACACGAATAACTAGAACCGCCTAGGTGAAAAGTGCGCATACCGTTGTAATCGGGCGAGTTTCTACTTTCAGATGAAACAGAAATTTTGCGGATTGGTCAATCCGTTCGCGAGATATGGCAGTTTGGATGTAAGAAACGCTTGAGAAACTCAAAATTTTCGCAGTTCTGATGCTCGACACGAATAACTAGAACGGCCTAGGGTAAAAGTGCGCATACCGTTGTAATCGGGCGAGTTTCTACTTTCAGATGCAACAGAAATTTTGCGGATTGATCAATCCGTTCGCGAGACATGGCAGTTTGGAGATAAGAAACGCTTGAGAAACTCAAAATTTTCGCAGTTCTGATGCTCGAAACGAATAACTAGAACGGCCTAGGGGAAGAGTGCGCATACAGTTGTAATCGGGCGAGTTTCTACTTTCAGACGCAACAGAAATTTTGCGGACTGTTCAATCCGTTCGCGAGATGTGGCAGTTTGGAGGTAAGAAACGCTTGAGAAACTCAAAATTTTCGCAGTTATGATGCTCGAAACGAGTAACTAGGACGGCCTAGGGGAAAAGTACGGATACCGTTCTAATCGGGCGAGTTTCTACTTTCAGATGCAACAGAAATTTTGCGGATTGGTCAATCCGTTCGCGAGATATGGCAGTTTGGAGATAAGAAATGCTTGAGAAACTCAAAATTTTCGCAGTTCTGATGCTCGACACGTATAACTAGAACGACCTAGGGGAAAAGTGCGCATACTGTTATAATCGGGCGAGTTTCTACTTTCAGATGCAACAGAAATTTTGCGGATTGGTCAATCCGTTCGCGAGATATGGCAGTTTGGAGATAAGAAATGCTTGAGAAACTCAAAATTTTCGCAGTTCTGATGCTCGACACGTATAACTAGAACGACCTAGGGGAAAAGTGCGCATACTGTTATAATCGGGCGAGTTTCTACTTTCAGATGCAACAGAAATTTTGCGGATTGGTCAATCCGTTCGCGAGATATGGCAGTTTGGAGATAAGAAATGCTTGAGAAACTCAAAATTTTCGCCGTTCTGATGCTCGAAACGAATAACTAGAACGGCCTAGGGGAAAAGTACGCATACCGTTGTAATCGGGCGAGTATCTACTTTCAGATGAAACAGAAATTTTGCGGATTGGTCAATCTGTTCGCGAGATGTGGCAGTTTGGAGGTAAGAAACGCTTGAGAAACTTAAAATTTTCGCAGTTCTGATGCTCGAAACGAATGACTACAACGGCCTAGGGGAGAAGTACGCATACCGTTGTAATCGGGCGAGTTTCTACTTTCAGATGCAACAGAAATTTTGCGGATTGGTCAATCCGTTCGCGAGATATGGCAGTTTGGAGGTAAGAAACGGTTGAGAAACTCAAAATTTTCGCAGTTCTGATCCTCGAAACGAATAACTATAACGGCCTAGAGGAAAACTACACCTACCGTTGTAATCGGGCGAGTTTCTACTTTCAGATGCAACAGAAATTTTGCGGATTTGTCAATCCGTTCGCGAGATATGGCAGTTTGGAGGTAAGAAACGCTTGAGAAACTCAAAATTTTCGCAGTTCTGATGCTCGAAACGAATAACTAGAACGGCCAAGGGGAAAAGTGCGCATACCGTTGTAATCGGGCGAGTTTCTACTTTCAGATGCAACAGAAATTTTGCGGATTGATCAATCCGTTCGCGAGATATGGCAGTTTGGAGATAAGAAACGCTTGAGAAACTTAAAATTTTCGCAGTTCTGATGCTCGAAACGAATGACTACAACGGCCTAGGGGAGAAGTACGCATACCGTTGTAATCGGGCGAGTTTCTACTTTCAGATGCAACAGAAATTTTGCGGATTGGTCAATCCGTTCGCGAGATATGGCAGTTTGGAGATAAGAAATGCTTGAGAAACTCAAAATTTTCGCAGTTCTGATGCTCGACACGTATAACTAGAACGACCTAGGGGAAAAGTGCGCATACTGTTATAATCGGGCGAGTTTCTACTTTCAGATGCAACAGAAATTTTGCGGATTGGTCAATCCGTTCGCGAGATATGGCAGTTTGGAGATAAGAAATCCTTGAGAAACTCAAAATTTTCGCCGTTCTGATGCTCGAAACGAATAACTAGAACGGCCTAGGGGAAAAGTACGCATACCGTTGTAATCGGGCGAGTATCTACTTTCAGATGAAACAGAAATTTTGCGGATTGGTCAATCCGTTCGCGAGATATGGCAGTTTGGAGGTAAGAAACGCTTGAGAAACACAAAATTTGCGCAGTTCTGATGCTCGAAACGAATAACTAGAACGGCCTAGGGGAAGAGTGCGCATACCGTTGTAATCGGGCGAGTTTCTACTTTCAGACGCAACAGAAATTTTGCGGATTGTTCAATCCGTTCGCGAGATGTGGCAGTTTGGAGGTAAGAAACGCTTGAGAAACTCAAAATTTTCGCAGTTATGATGCTCGGAACGAGTAACTAGGACGGCCTAGGGGAAAAGTACGGATACCGTTCTAATCGGGCGAGTTTCTACTTTCAGATGCAACAGAAATTTTGCGGATTGGTCAATCCGTTCGCGAGATGTGGCAGTTTGGAAGTAAGAAACGCTTGAGAAACTCAAAATTTTCGCAATTCTGATGCTCGAAACGAGTAACTAGGACGGCCTAGGGGAAAAGTACGGATACCGTTCTAATCGGGCGAGTTTCTACTTTCAGATGCAACAGAAATTTTGCGGAATGGTCAATCCGTTCGCGAGATATGGCAGTTTGGATGTAAGAAACGGTTGAGAAACTCAAAATTTTCGCAGTTCTGATCCTCGAAACGAATAACTATAACGGCCTAGAGGAAAACTACACCTACCGTTGTAATCGGGCGAGTTTCTACTTTCAGATGCAACAGAAATTTTGCGGATTTGTCAATCCATTCGCGAGATATGGCAGTTTGGAGGTAAGAAACGCTTGAGAAACTCAAAATTTTCGCAGTTCTGATGCTCGAAACGAATAACTAGAACGGCCAAGGGGAAAAGTGCGCATACCGTTGTAATCGGGCGAGTTTCTACTTTCAGATGCAACAGAAATTTTGCGGATTGATCGATCCGTTCGCGAGATATGGCAGTTTGGAGATAAGAAACGATTGAGAAACTTAAAATTTTCGCAGTTCTGATGCTCGAAACGAATGACTACAACGGCCTAGGGGAGAAGTACGCATACCGTTGTAATCGGGCGAGTTTCTACTTTCAGATGCAACAGAAATTTTGCGGATTGGTCAATCCGTTCGCGAGATATGGCAGTTTGGAGATAAGAAATGCTTGAGAAACTCAAAATTTTCGCAGTTCTGATGCTCGACACGTATAACTAGAACGACCTAGGGGAAAAGTGCGCATACTGTTATAATCGGGCGAGTTTCTACTTTCAGATGCAACAGAAATTTTGCGGATTGGTCAATCCGTTCGCGAGATATGGCAGTTTGGAGATAAGAAATGCTTGAGAAACTCAAAATTTTCGCCGTTCTGATGCTCGAAACGAATAACTAGAACGGCCTAGGGGAAAAGTACGCATACCGTTGTAATCGGGCGAGCATCTACTTTCAGATGAAACAGAAATTTTGCGGATGGATCAATCCGTCCGCGAGATATGGCAGTTTGGAAATAAGAAACGCTTGAGAAACTCAAAATTTTCGCAGTTCTGATGCTCGAAACGAGTAACTAGAACGGCCTAGGGGAAAAGTACGCATACCGTTATAATCGGGCGGGTCTCTACTTTCAGATGCAACAGAAATTTTGCGGATTGGTAAATCCGTTCGCGAGATATGGAAGTTTGGAGATCAGAAACGCTTGAGAAACTCAAAATTTTCGCAGTTCTGATGCTCGACACGAATAACTAGAACGGCCTAGGGGAAAAGTACGGCTACCGTTCTAATCGGGCGAGTTTCTTCTTTCAGATGCAACAGAAATTTTGCGGATTAGTCAATCCGTTCGCGAGATGTGGCAGTTTGGAGGTAAGAAACGCTTGAGAAACTCAAAATTTTCGCAGTTCTGATGCTCGAAACGAATAACTGGAACGGCCTAGGGGAAAACTACACATACCGTTGTAATCGGGCGAGTTTCTACTTTCAGATGCAACAGAAATTTTGCGGATTGGTCAATCCGTTCGCGAGATATGGCAGTTTGGAGATAAGAAATGCTTGAGAAACTCAAAATTTTCGCAGTTCTGATGCTCGACACGTATAACTAGAACGACCTAGGGGAAAAGTGCGCATACTGTTATAATCGGGCGAGTTTCTACTTTCAGATGCAACAGAAATTTTGCGGAATGGTCAATCCGTTCGCGAGATATGGCAGTTTGGAGGTAAGAAACGGTTGAGAAACTCAAAATTTTCGCAGTTCTGATCCTCGAAACGAATAACTATAACGGCCTAGAGGAAAACTACACCTACCGTTGTAATCGGGCGAGTTTCTACTTTCAGATGCAACAGAAATTTTGCGGATTTGTCAATCCGTTCGCGAGATATGGCAGTTTGGAGGTAAGAAACGCTTGAGAAACTCAAAATTTTCGCAGTTCTGATGCTCGACACGAATAACTAGAACGGCCTAGGGGAAAACTACACCTACCGTTGTAATCGGGCGAGTTTCTACTTTCAGATGCAACAGAAATTTTGCGGATTTGTCAATCCGTTCGCGAGATATGGCAGTTTGGAGGTAAGAAACGCTTGAGAAACTCAAAATTTTCGCAGTTCTGATGCTCGAAACGAATAACTAGAAAGGCCTAGGGGAAAACTACACCTACCGTTGTAATCGGGCGAGTTTCTACTTTCAGATGCAACAGAAATTTTGCGGATTGGTCGATCCGTTCGCGAGACATGGCAGTTTGGAGGTGAGAGACGCTTGAGAAACTCAAAATTTTCGCAGTTCTGATGCTCGAAATGAATAACTGGAACGGCCTAGGGGAAAACTACACATACCGTTTTAATCGGGCGAGTTTCTACTTTCAGATGCAACAGAAATTTTGCGGAATGGTCAATCCGTTCGCGAGATATGGCAGTTTGGAGGTAAGAAACGCTTGAGAAACTCAAAATTTTCGCAGTTCTGATCCTCGAAACGAATAACTATAACGGCCTAGGGGAAAACTACACCCACCGTTGTAATCGGGCGAGTTTCTACTTTCAGATGCAACAGAAATTTTGCGGATGGATCAATCCGTCCGCGAGATATGGCAGTTTGGAAATAAGAAACGCTTGAGAAACTCAAAATTTTCGCAGTTCTGATGCTCGAAACGAGTAACTAGAACGGCCTAGGGGAAAAGTACGCATACCGTTATAATCGGGCGAGTCTCTACTTTCAGATGCAACAGAAATTTTGCGGATTGGTAAATCCGTTCGCGAGATATGGAAGTTTGGAGATCAGAAACGCTTGAGAAACTCAAAATTTTCGCAGTTCTGATGCTCGAAACGGATAACTAGAACGGCCTAGGGGAAAACTACACCTACCGTTGTAATCGGGCGAGTTTCTACTTTCAGATGCAACAGAAATTTTGCGGATTGGTCAATCCGTTCGCGAGATATGGCAGTTTGGAGGTAAGAAACGCTTGAGAAACTCAAAATTTTCGCAGTTCTGATGCTCGACACGAATAACTAGAACGGCCTAGGGGAAAACTACACCTACCGTTGTAATCGGGCGAGTTTCTACTTTCAGATGCAACAGAAATTTTGCGGATTGGTAAATCCGTTCGCGAGATATGGAAGTTTGGAGATCAGAAACGCTTGAGAAACTCAAAATTTTCGCAGTTCTGATACTCGAAACGAGTGACCAGAACGGCCTAGGGGAGAAGTACTCATACCGTTGTAATCGGGCGAGTTTCTACTTTCAAATGCAACAGAAATTTTGCGGATTGGTCAATCCGTTCGCGAGATATGGCAGTTTGGAGGTAAGAAACGCTTGAGAAACTCAAAATTTTCGCAGTTCTGATGCTCGAAACGGATAACTAGAACGGCCTAGGGGAAAACTACACCTACCGTTGTAATCGGGCGAGTTTCTACTTTCAGATGCAACAGAAATTTTGCGGATTGGTCAATCCGTTCGCGAGATATGGCAGTTTGGAGGTAAGAAACGCTTGAGAAACTCAAAATTTTCGCAGTTCTGATGCTCGAAACGAATAACTAGAACGGCCTAGGGGAAAACTACACCTACCGTTGTAATCGGGCGAGTTTCTACTTTCAGATGCAACAGAAATTTTGCGGATTGGTCAATCCGTTCGCGAGATATGGCAGTTTGGATGTAAGAAACGCTTGAGAAACTCAAAATTTTCGCAGTTCTGATGCTCGACACGAATAACTAGAACGGCCTAGGGTAAAAGTGCGCATACCGTTGTAAACGGGCGAGTTTCTACTTTCAGATGCAACAGAAATTTTGCGGATTGATCAATCCGTTCGCGAGACATGGCAGTTTGGAGATAAGAAACGCTTGAGAAACTCAAAATTTTCGCAGTTCTGATGCTCGAATCGAATAACTAGAACGGCCTAGGGGAAAAGTACGGATACCGTTCTAATCGGGCGAGTTTCTAATTTCAGATGCAACAGAAATTTTGCGGATTGGTCAATCCGTTCGCGAGATGTGGCAGTTTGGAGGTAAGAAACGCTTGAGAAACTCAAAATTTTCGCAGTTCTGATGCTCGACACGAATAACTAGAACGGCCTAGGGGAAAAGTACGGATACCGTTCTAATCGGGCGAGTTTCTACTTTCAGATGCAACAGAAATTTTGCGGATTGGTCAATCCGTTCGCGAGATATGGCAGTTTGGATGTAAGAAACGCTTGAGAAACACAAAATTTTCGCAGTTCTGATGCTCGACACGAATAACTAGAACGGCCTAGGGTAAAAGTGCGCATACCGTTGTAAACGGGCGAGTTTCTACTTTCAGATGCAACAGAAATTTTGCGGATTGATCAATCCGTTCGCGAGACATGGCAGTTTGGAGATAAGAAACGCTTGAGAAACTCAAAATTTTCGCAGTTCTG
The DNA here is from genome assembly GCF_051014685.1 of Ptiloglossa arizonensis. Lineage (NCBI taxonomy): Eukaryota > Metazoa > Arthropoda > Insecta > Hymenoptera > Colletidae > Ptiloglossa > Ptiloglossa arizonensis. The sequence continues at coordinate 972,900 of NW_027478510.1, forward strand.
ATGCTCGAAACGAATAACTAGAACGGTCTAGGGGAAGAGTGCGCATACAGTTGTAATCGGGCGAGTTTCTACTTTCAGACGCAACAGAAATTTTGCGGATTGTTCAATCCGTTCGCGAGATGTGGCAGTTTGGAGGTAAGAAACGCTTGAGAAACTCAAAATTTTCGCAGTTATGATGCTCGAAACGAGTAACTAGGACGGCCTAGGGGAAAAGTACGGATACCGTTCTAATCGGGCGAGTTTCTACTTTCAGATGCAACAGAAATTTTGCGGATTGGTCAATCCGTTCGCGAGATGTGGCAGTTTGGAGGTAAGAAACGCTTGAGAAACTCAAAATTTTCGCAGTTCTGATGCTCGACACGAATAACTAGAACGGCCTAGGGGAAAAGTACGGATACCGTTCTAATCGGGCGAGTTTCTACTTTCAGATGCAACAGAAATTTTGCGGATTGGTCAATCCGTTCGCGAGATGTGGCAGTTTGGAAGTAAGAAACGCTTGAGAAACTCAAAATTTTCGCAGTTCTGACGCTCGACACGAATAACTAGAACGGCCTAGGGGAAAAGTGCGCATACCGTTGTAATCGGGCGAGTTTCTACTTTCAGATGCAACAGAAATTTTGCGGATTGGTCAATCCGTTCGCGAGATATGGCAGTTTGGATGTAAGAAACGCTTGAGAAACTCAAAATTTTCGCATTTCTGATGCTCGAAACGAATAACTAGAACGGCCTAGGGGAAAAGTACGCATACCGTTGTAATCGGGCGAGTATCTACTTTCAGATGAAACAGAAATTTTGCGGATTGGTCAATCCGTTCGCGAGATATGGCAGTTTGGAGGTAAGAAACGCTTGAGAAACACAAAATTTGCGCAGTTCTGATGCTCGAAACGAATAACTAGAACGGCCTAGGGGAAGAGTGCGCATACCGTTGTAATCGGGCGAGTTTCTACTTTCAGACGCAACAGAAATTTTGCGGATTGTTCAATCCGTTCGCGAGATGTGGCAGTTTGGAGGTAAGAAACGCTTGAGAAACTCAAAATTTTCGCAGTTATGATGCTCGAAACGAGTAACTAGGACGGCCTAGGGGAAAAGTACGGATACCGTTCTAATCGGGCGAGTTTCTACTTTCAGATGCAACAGAAATTTTGCGGATTGGTCAATCCGTTCGCGAGATGTGGCAGTTTGGAAGTAAGAAACGCTTGAGAAACTCAAAATTTTCGCAGTTCTGATGCTCGAAACGAGTAACTAGGACGGCCTAGGGGAAAAGTACGGATACCGTTCTAATCGGGCGAGTTTCTACTTTCAGATGCAACAGAAATTTTGCGGATTAGTCAATCCGTTCGCGAGATGTGGCAGTTTGGAGGTAAGAAACGCTTGAGAAACTCAAAATTTTCGCAGTTCTGATGCTCGAAACGAATAACTGGAACGGCCTAGGGGAAAACTACACATACCGTTGTAATCGGGCGAGTTTCTACTTTCAGATGCAACAGAAATTTTGCGGATTGGTCAATCCGTTCGCGAGATATGGCAGTTTGGAGGTAAGAAACGCTTGAGAAACACAAAATTTGCGCAGTTCTGATGCTCGAAACGAATAACTAGAACGGCCTAGGGGAAGAGTGCGCATACCGTTGTAATCGGGCGAGTATCTACTTTCAGACGCAACAGAAATTTTGCGGATTGTTCAATCCGTTCGCGAGATGTGGCAGTTTTGAGGTAAGAAACGCTTGAGAAACTCAAAATTTTCGCAGTCATGATGCTCGAAACGAGTAACTAGGACGGCCTAGGGGAAAAGTACGGATACCGTTCTAATCGGGCGAGTTTCTACTTTCAGATGCAACAGAAATTTTGCGGATTGGTCAATCCGTTCGCGAGATGTGGCAGTTTGGAAGTAAGAAACGCTTGAGAAACTCAAAATTTTCGCAGTTCTGATGCTCGAAACGAGTAACTAGGACGGCCTAGGGGAAAAGTACGGATACCGTTCTAATCGGGCGAGTTTCTACTTTCAGATGCAACAGAAATTTTGCGGATTAGTCAATCCGTTCGCGAGATATGGCAGTTTGGAGGTAAGAAACTGTTGAGAAACTCAAAATTTTCGCAGTTCTGATCCTCGAAACGAATAACTATAACGGCCTAGAGGAAAACTACACCTACCGTTGTAATCGGGCGAGTTTCTACTTTCAGATGCAACAGAAATTTTGCGGATTTGTCAATCCATTCGCGAGATATGGCAGTTTGGAGGTAAGAAACGCTTGAGAAACTCAAAATTTTCGCAGTTATGATGCTCGAAACGAGTAACTAGGACGGCCTAGGGGAAAAGTACGGATACCGTTCTAATCGGGCGAGTTTCTACTTTCAGATGCAACAGAAATTTTGCGGATTGGTCAATCCGTTCGCGAGATGTGGCAGTTTGGAGGTAAGAAACGCTTGAGAAACTCAAAATTTTCGCAGTTCTGATGCTCGACACGAATAACTAGAACGGCCTAGGGGAAAAGTACGGATACCGTTCTAATCGGGCGAGTTTCTACTTTCAGATGCAACAGAAATTTTGCGGATTGGTCAATCCGTTCGCGAGATGTGGCAGTTTGGAAGTAAGAAACGCTTGAGAAACTCAAAATTTTCGCAGTTCTGACGCTCGACACGAATAACTAGAACGGCCTAGGGGAAAAGTGCGCATACCGTTGTAATCGGGCGAGTTTCTACTTTCAGATGCAACAGAAATTTTGCGGATTGGTCAATCCGTTCGCGAGATATGGCAGTTTGGATGTAAGAAACGCTTGAGAAACTCAAAATTTTCGCATTTCTGATGCTCGAAACGAATAACTAGAACGGCCTAGGGGAAAAGTACGCATACCGTTGTAATCGGGCGAGTATCTACTTTCAGATGAAACAGAAATTTTGCGGATTGGTCAATCCGTTCGCGAGATATGGCAGTTTGGAGGTAAGAAACGCTTGAGAAACACAAAATTTGCGCAGTTCTGATGCTCGAAACGAATAACTAGAACGGCCTAGGGGAAGAGTGCGCATACCGTTGTAATCGGGCGAGTTTCTACTTTCAGACGCAACAGAAATTTTGCGGATTGTTCAATCCGTTCGCGAGATGTGGCAGTTTGGAGGTAAGAAACGCTTGAGAAACTCAAAATTTTCGCAGTTATGATGCTCGAAACGAGTAACTAGGACGGCCTAGGGGAAAAGTACGGATACCGTTCTAATCGGGCGAGTTTCTACTTTCAGATGCAACAGAAATTTTGCGGATTGGTCAATCCGTTCGCGAGATGTGGCAGTTTGGAAGTAAGAAACGCTTGAGAAACTCAAAATTTTCGCAGTTCTGATGCTCGAAACGAGTAACTAGGACGGCCTAGGGGAAAAGTACGGATACCGTTCTAATCGGGCGAGTTTCTACTTTCAGATGCAACAGAAATTTTGCGGATTAGTCAATCCGTTCGCGAGATGTGGCAGTTTGGAGGTAAGAAACGCTTGAGAAACTCAAAATTTTCGCAGTTCTGATGCTCGAAACGAATAACTGGAACGGCCTAGGGGAAAACTACACATACCGTTGTAATCGGGCGAGTTTCTACTTTCAGATGCAACAGAAATTTTGCGGATTGGTCAATCCGTTCGCGAGATATGGCAGTTTGGAGGTAAGAAACGCTTGAGAAACACAAAATTTGCGCAGTTCTGATGCTCGAAACGAATAACTAGAACGGCCTAGGGGAAGAGTGCGCATACCGTTGTAATCGGGCGAGTTTCTACTTTCAGACGCAACAGAAATTTTGCGGATTGTTCAATCCGTTCGCGAGATGTGGCAGTTTTGAGGTAAGAAACGCTTGAGAAACTCAAAATTTTCGCAGTCATGATGCTCGAAACGAGTAACTAGGACGGCCTAGGGGAAAAGTACGGATACCGTTCTAATCGGGCGAGTTTCTACTTTCAGATGCAACAGAAATTTTGCGGATTGGTCAATCCGTTCGCGAGATGTGGCAGTTTGGAAGTAAGAAACGCTTGAGAAACTCAAAATTTTCGCAGTTCTGATGCTCGAAACGAGTAACTAGGACGGCCTAGGGGAAAAGTACGGATACCGTTCTAATCGGGCGAGTTTCTACTTTCAGATGCAACAGAAATTTTGCGGATTAGTCAATCCGTTCGCGAGATATGGCAGTTTGGAGGTAAGAAACTGTTGAGAAACTCAAAATTTTCGCAGTTCTGATCCTCGAAACGAATAACTATAACGGCCTAGAGGAAAACTACACCTACCGTTGTAATCGGGCGAGTTTCTACTTTCAGATGCAACAGAAATTTTGCGGATTTGTCAATCCATTCGCGAGATATGGCAGTTTGGAGGTAAGAAACGCTTGAGAAACTCAAAATTTTCGCAGTTCTGATGCTCGAAACGAATAACTAGAACGGCCAAGGGGAAAAGTGCGCATACCGTTGTAATCGGGCGAGTTTCTACTTTCAGATGCAACAGAAATTTTGCGGATTGATCAATCCGTTCGCGAGATATGGCAGTTTGGAGATAAGAAACGCTTGAGAAACTTAAAATTTTCGCAGTTCTGATGCTCGAAACGAATGACTACAACGGCCTAGGGGAGAAGTACGCATACCGTTGTAATCGGGCGAGTTTCTACTTTCAGATGCAACAGAAATTTTGCGGATTGGTCAATCCGTTCGCGAGATATGGCAGTTTGGAGATAAGAAATGCTTGAGAAACTCAAAATTTTCGCAGTTCTGATGCTCGACACGTATAACTAGAACGACCTAGGGGAAAAGTGCGCATACTGTTATAATCGGGCGAGTTTCTACTTTCAGATGCAACAGAAATTTTGCGGATTGGTCAATCCGTTCGCGAGATATGGCAGTTTGGAGATAAGAAATGCTTGAGAAACTCAAAATTTTCGCCGTTCTGATGCTCGAAACGAATAACTAGAACGGCCTAGGGGAAAAGTACGCATACCGTTGTAATCGGGCGAGTATCTACTTTCAGATGAAACAGAAATTTTGCGGATGGATCAATCCGTCCGCGAGATATGGCAGTTTGGAAATAAGAAACGCTTGAGAAACTCAAAATTTTCGCAGTTCTGATGCTCGAAACGAGTAACTAGAACGGCCTAGGGGAAAAGTACGCATACCGTTATAATCGGGCGAGTCTCTACTTTCAGATGCAACAGAAATTTTGCGGATTGGTAAATCCGTTCGCGAGATATGGAAGTTTGGAGATCAGAAACGCTTGAGAAACTCAAAATTTTCGCAGTTCTGATGCTCGACACGAATAACCAGAACGGCCTAGGGGAAAAGTACGGATACCGTTCTAATCGGGCGAGTTTCTACTTTCAGATGCAACAGAAATTTTGCGGATTAGTCAATCCGTTCGCGAGATGTGGCAGTTTGGAGGTAAGAAACGCTTGAGAAACTCAAAATTTTCGCAGTTCTGATGCTCGAAACGAATAACTGGAACGGCCTAGGGGAAAACTACACATACCGTTGTAATCGGGCGAGTTTCTACTTTCAGATGCAACAGAAATTTTGCGGATTGGTCAATCCGTTCGCGAGATATGGCAGTTTGGAGATAAGAAATGCTTGAGAAACTCAAAATTTTCGCAGTTCTGATGCTCGACACGTATAACTAGAACGACCTAGGGGAAAAGTGCGCATACTGTTATAATCGGGCGAGTTTCTACTTTCAGATGCAACAGAAATTTTGCGGAATGGTCAATCCGTTCGCGAGATATGGCAGTTTGGAGGTAAGAAACGGTTGAGAAACTCAAAATTTTCGCAGTTCTAATCCTCGAAACGAATAACTATAACGGCCTAGAGGAAAACTACACCTACCGTTGTAATCGGGCGAGTTTCTACTTTCAGATGCAACAGAAATTTTGCGGATTTGTCAATCCGTTCGCGAGATATGGCAGTTTGGAGGTAAGAAACGCTTGAGAAACTCAAAATTTTCGCAGTTCTGATGCTCGACACGAATAACTAGAACGGCCTAGGGGAAAAGTACGGACACCGTTCTAATCGGGCGAGTTTCTACTTTCAGATGCAACAGAAATTTTGCGGATTGGTCAATCCGTTCGCGAGATGTGGCAGTTTGGAAGTAAGAAACGCTTGAGAAACTCAAAATTTTCGCAGTTCTGATGCTCGACACGAATAACTAGAACGGCCTAGGGGAAAAGTGCGCATACCGTTGTAATCGGGCGAGTTTCTACTTTCAGATGCAACAGAAATTTTGCGGATTGGTCAATCCGTCCGCGAGATATGGCAGTTTGGAGGTAAGAAACGCTTGAGAAACTCAAAATTTTCGCAGTTCTGATGCTCGAAACGAATAACTAGAAAGGCCTAGGGGAAAACTACACCTACCGTTGTAATCGGGCGAGTTTCTACTTTCAGATGCAACAGAAATTTTGCGGATTGGTCGATCCGTTCGCGAGACATGGCAGTTTGGAGGTGAGAGACGCTTGAGAAACTCAAAATTTTCGCAGTTCTGATGCTCGAAATGAATAACTGGAACGGCCTAGGGGAAAACTACACATACCGTTTTAATCGGGCGAGTTTCTACTTTCAGATGCAACAGAAATTTTGCGGAATGGTCAATCCGTTCGCGAGATATGGCAGTTTGGAGGTAAGAAACGCTTGAGAAACTCAAAATTTTCGCAGTTCTGATCCTCGAAACGAATAACTATAACGGCCTAGGGGAAAACTACACCCACCGTTGTAATCGGGCGAGTTTCTACTTTCAGATGCAACAGAAATTTTGCGGATGGATCAATCCGTCCGCGAGATATGGCAGTTTGGAAATAAGAAACGCTTGAGAAACTCAAAGTTTTCGCAGTTCTGATGCTCGAAACGAGTAACTAGAACGGCCTAGGGGAAAAGTACGCATACCGTTATAATCGGGCGAGTCTCTACTTTCAGATGCAACAGAAATTTTGCGGATTGGTAAATCCGTTCGCGAGATATGGAAGTTTGGAGATCAGAAACGCTTGAGAAACTCAAAATTTTCGCAGTTCTGATACTCGAAACGAGTGACCAGAACGGCCTAGGGGAGAAGTACTCATACCGTTGTAATCGGGCGAGTTTCTACTTTCAAATGCAACAGAAATTTTGCGGATTGGTCAATCCGTTCGCGAGATATGGCAGTTTGGAGGTAAGAAACGCTTGAGAAACTCAAAATTTTCGCAGTTCTGATGCTCGAAACGAATAACTAGAACGGCCTAGGGGAAAACTACACCTACCGTTGTAATCGGGCGAGTTTCTACTTTCAGATGCAACAGAAATTTTGCGGATTGGTCAATCCGTTCGCGAGATATGGCAGTTTGGAGGTAAGAAACGCTTGAGAAACTCAAAATTTTCGCAGTTCTGATGCTCGAAACGAATAACTAGAACGGCCTAGGGGAAAACTACACCTACCGTTGTAATCGGGCGAGTTTCTACTTTCAGATGCAACAGAAATTTTGCGGATTGGTCAATCCGTTCGCGAGATATGGCAGTTTGGATGAAAGAAACGCTTGAGAAACTCAAAATTTTCGCAGTTCTGATGCTCGACACGAATAACTAGAACGGCCTAGGGTAAAAGTGCGCATACCGTTGTAAACGGGCGAGTTTCTACTTTCAGATGCAACAGAAATTTTGCGGATTGATCAATCCGTTCGCGAGACATGGCAGTTTGGAGATAAGAAACGCTTGAGAAACTCAAAATTTTCGCAGTTCTGATGCTCGAAACGAATAACTAGAACGGCCTAGGGGAAAAGTACGGATACCGTTCTAATCGGGCGAGTTTCTACTTTCAGATGCAACAGAAATTTTGCGGATTGGTCAATCCGTTCGCGAGATGTGGCAGTTTGGAGGTAAGAAACGCTTGAGAAACTCAAAATTTTCGCAGTTCTGATGCTCGACACGAATAACTAGAACGGCCTAGGGGAAAAGTACGGATACCGTTCTAATCGGGCGAGTTTCTACTTTCAGATGCAACAGAAATTTTGCGGATTGGTCAATCCGTTCGCGAGATATGGCAGTTTGGATGTAAGAAACGCTTGAGAAACTCAAAATTTTCGCAGTTCTGATGCACGACACGAATAACTAGAACGGCCTAGGGTAAAAGTGCGCATACCGTTGTAAACGGGCGAGTTTCTACTTTCAGATGCAACAGAAATTTTGCGGATTGATCAATCCGTTCGCGAGACATGGCAGTTTGGAGATAAGAAACGCTTGAGAAACTCAAAATTTTCGCAGTTCTGATGCTCGAAACGAATAACTAGAACGGTCTAGGGGAAGAGTGCGCATACAGTTGTAATCGGGCGAGTTTCTACTTTCAGACGCAACAGAAATTTTGCGGATTGTTCAATCCGTTCGCGAGATGTGGCAGTTTGGAGGTAAGAAACGCTTGAGAAACTCAAAATTTTCGCAGTTATGATGCTCGAAACGAGTAACTAGGACGGCCTAGGGGAAAAGTACGGATACCGTTCTAATCGGGCGAGTTTCTACTTTCAGATGCAACAGAAATTTTGCGGATTGGTCAATCCGTTCGCGAGATGTGGCAGTTTGGAGGTAAGAAACGCTTGAGAAACTCAAAATTTTCGCAGTTCTGATGCTCGACACGAATAACTAGAACGGCCTAGGGGAAAAGTACGGATACCGTTCTAATCGGGCGAGTTTCTACTTTCAGATGCAACAGAAATTTTGCGGATTGGTCAATCCGTTCGCGAGATGTGGCAGTTTGGAAGTAAGAAACGCTTGAGAAACTCAAAATTTTCGCAGTTCTGATGCTCGACACGAAGAACTAGAACGGCCTAGGGGAAAAGTGCGCATACCGTTGTAATCGGGCGAGTTTCTACTTTCAGATGCAACAGAAATTTTGCGGATTGGTCAATCCGTTCGCGAGATATGGCAGTTTGGATGTAAGAAACGCTTGAGAAACTCAAAATTTTCGCAGTTCTGATGCTCGAAACGAATAACTAGATCGTCCTAGGGGAAAAGTGAGCATACCGTTGTAATCGGGCGAGTTTCTACTTTCAGATGCAACAGAAATATTGCGGAATGGTCAATCCGTTCGCGAGATATGAGAGTTTGGAGGTAAGAAACGGTTGAGAAACTCAAAATTTTCGCAGTTCTGATCCTCGAAACGAATAACTATAACGGCCTAGGGGAAAACTACACCCACCGTTGTAATCGGGCGAGTTTCTACTTTCAGACGCAACAGAAATTTTGCGGATTGTTCAATCCGTTCGCGAGATGTGGCAGTTTGGAGGTAAGAAACGCTTGAGAAACTCAAAATTTTCGCAGTTATGATGCTCGAAACGAGTAACTAGGACGGCCTAGGGGAAAAGTACGGATACCGTTCTAATCGGGCGAGTTTCTACTTTCAGATGCAACAGAAATTTTGCGGATTGGTAAATCCGTTCGCGAGATATGGAAGTTTGAAGATAAGAAACGCTTGAGAAACTCAAAATTTTCGCAGTTCTGATGCTCGAAACGAGTGACTAGAACGGCCTAGGGGAGAAGTACGCATACCGTTGTAATCGGGCGAGTTTCTACTTTCAGAAGCAACAGAAATTTTGCGGATTGGTCAATCCGTTCGCGAGATATGGCAGTTTGGATGTAAGAAACGCTTGAGTAACTCAAAATTTTCGCAGTTCTGATGCTCGAAATGAATAACTGGAACGGCCTAGGGGAAAACTACACATACCGTTGTAATCGGGCGAGTTTCTACTTTCAGATGCAACAGAAATTTTGCGGATTGGTCAATCCGTTCGCGAGATATGGCAGTTTGGAGGTAAGAAACGCTTGAGAAACTCAAAATTTTCGCAGTTCTGATGCTCGAAACGAATAACTAGAAAGGCCTAGGGGAAAACTACACCTACCGTTGTAATCGGGCGAGTTTCTACTTTCAGATGCAACAGAAATTTTGCGGATTGGTCAATCCGTTCGCGAGACATGGCAGTTTGGAGGTGAGAGACGCTTGAGAAACTCAAAATTTTCGCAGTTCTGATGCTCGAAATGAATAACTGGAACGGCCTAGGGGAAAACTACACATACCGTTTTAATCGGGCGAGTTTCTACTTTCAGATGCAACAGAAATTTTGCGGATTGGTAAATCCGTTCGCGAGATATGGAAGTTTGAAGATAAGAAACGCTTGAGAAACTCAAAATTTTCGCAGTTCTGATGCTCGAAACGAGTGACTAGAACGGCCTAGGGGAGAAGTACGCATACCGTTGTAATCGGGCGAGTTTCTACTTTCAGATGCAACAGAAATTTTGCGGATTGATGAATCCGTTCGCGAGATATGGCAGTTTGGAGATAAGAAACGCTTGAGAAACTCAAAATCTTCGCAGTTCTGATGCTCGAAACGAGTGACTAGAACGGCCTAGGGGAGAAGTACGCATACCGCTGTAATCGGGCGAGTTTCTACTTTTAGATGCAACAGAAATTTTGCGGATTGATGAATCCGTTCGCGAGATATGGCAGTTTGGAGATAAGAAACGCTTGAGAAACTCAAAATTTTCGCAGTTCTGATGCTCGAAACGAATGACTAGGACGGCCTAGGGGAGAAGTACGCATACCGTTGTAATCGGGCGAGTTTCTACTTTCAGATAAAACAGAAATTTTGCGGATTGGTCAATCCGTTCGCGAGATATGCCCTTTTGGATGTAAGAAACGCTTTAGAAACTCAAAATTTTCGCAGTTCTGATGCTCGAAACGAATGACTAGGACGGCCTAGGGGAGAAGTACGCATACCGTTATAATCGGGCGAGTTTCTACCATCAGATGCAACAGAAATTTTGCGGATTGGTCAAATCCGTTCGCGAGATATGGCAGTTTGGAGGTAAGAAACGCTTGAGAAACTCAAAATTTTCGCAGTTCTGATCCTCGAAACGAATAACTATAACGGCTTAGGGGAAAAGTGCGCATACCGTTGTCATCAGGCGAGTTTCTACTTTCAGATGCAACAGAAATTTTGCGGATTGGTAAATCCGTTCGCGAGATATGGAAGTTTGGATGTAAGAAACGCATGAGAAACTCAAAATTTTCGCAGTTATGATGCTCGAAACGAGTAACTAGAACGGCCTAGGGGAAAAGTACGCATACCGTTATAATCGGGCGAGTCTCTACTTTCAGATGCAACAGAAATTTTGCGGATTGGTAAATCCGTTCGCGAGATATGGAAGTTTGGAGATCAGAAACGCTTGAGAAACTCAAAATTTTCGCAGTTCTGATGCTCGACACGAATAACTAGAACGGCCTAGGGGAAAAGTACGGCTACCGTTCTAATCGGGCGAGTTTCTTCTTTCAGATGCAACAGAAATTTTGCGGATTAGTCAATCCGTTCGCGAGATGTGGCAGTTTGGAGGTAAGAAACGCTTGAGAAACTCAAAATTTTCGCAGTTCTGATGCTCGAAACGAATAACTGGAACGGCCTAGGGGAAAACTACACATACCGTTGTAATCGGGCGAGTTTCTACTTTCAGATGCAACAGAAATTTTGCGGATTGGTCAATCCGTTCGCGAGATATGGCAGTTTGGAGATAAGAAATGCTTGAGAAACTCAAAATTTTCGCAGTTCTGATGCTCGACACGTATAACTAGAACGACCTAGGGGAAAAGTGCGCATACTGTTATAATCGGGCGAGTTTCTACTTTCAGATGCAACAGAAATTTTGCGGAATGGTCAATCCGTTCGCGAGATATGGCAGTTTGGAGGTAAGAAACGGTTGAGAAACTCAAAATTTTCGCAGTTCTGATCCTCGAAACGAATAACTATAACGGCCTAGAGGAAAACTACACCTACCGTTGTAATCGGGCGAGTTTCTACTTTCAGATGCAACAGAAATTTTGCGGATTTGTCAATCCGTTCGCGAGATATGGCAGTTTGGAGGTAAGAAACGCTTGAGAAACTCAAAATTTTCGCAGTTCTGATGCTCGACACGAATAACTAGAACGGCCTAGGGGAAAACTACACCTACCGTTGTAATCGGGCGAGTTTCTACTTTCAGATGCAACAGAAATTTTGCGGATTTGTCAATCCGTTCGCGAGATATGGCAGTTTGGAGGTAAGAAACGCTTGAGAAACTCAAAATTTTCGCAGTTCTGATGCTCGAAACGAATAACTAGAAAGGCCTAGGGGAAAACTACACCTACCGTTGTAATCGGGCGAGTTTCTACTTTCAGATGCAACAGAAATTTTGCGGATTGGTCGATCCGTTCGCGAGACATGGCAGTTTGGAGGTGAGAGACGCTTGAGAAACTCAAAATTTTCGCAGTTCTGATGCTCGAAATGAATAACTGGAACGGCCTAGGGGAAAACTACACATACCGTTTTAATCGGGCGAGTTTCTACTTTCAGATGCAACAGAAATTTTGCGGAATGGTCAATCCGTTCGCGAGATATGGCAGTTTGGAGGTAAGAAACGCTTGAGAAACTCAAAATTTTCGCAGTTCTGATCCTCGAAACGAATAACTATAACGGCCTAGGGGAAAACTACACCCACCGTTGTAATCGGGCGAGTTTCTACTTTCAGATGCAACAGAAATTTTGCGGATGGATCAATCCGTCCGCGAGATATGGCAGTTTGGAAATAAGAAACGCTTGAGAAACTCAAAATTTTCGCAGTTCTGATGCTCGAAACGAGTAACTAGAACGGCCTAGGGGAAAAGTACGCATACCGTTATAATCGGGCGAGTCTCTACTTTCAGATGCAACAGAAATTTTGCGGATTGGTAAATCCGTTCGCGAGATATGGAAGTTTGGAGATCAGAAACGCTTGAGAAACTCAAAATTTTCGCAGTTCTGATGCTCGAAACGGATAACTAGAACGGCCTAGGGGAAAACTACACCTACCGTTGTAATCGGGCGAGTTTCTACTTTCAGATGCAACAGAAATTTTGCGGATTGGTCAATCCGTTCGCGAGATATGGCAGTTTGGAGGTAAGAAACGCTTGAGAAACTCAAAATTTTCGCAGTTCTGATGCTCGACACGAATAACTAGAACGGCCTAGGGGAAAACTACACCTACCGTTGTAATCGGGCGAGTTTCTACTTTCAGATGCAACAGAAATTTTGCGGATTGGTAAATCCGTTCGCGAGATATGGAAGTTTGGAGATCAGAAACGCTTGAGAAACTCAAAATTTTCGCAGTTCTGATACTCGAAACGAGTGACCAGAACGGCCTAGGGGAGAAGTACTCATACCGTTGTAATCGGGCGAGTTTCTACTTTCAAATGCAACAGAAATTTTGCGGATTGGTCAATCCGTTCGCGAGATATGGCAGTTTGGAGGTAAGAAACGCTTGAGAAACTCAAAATTTTCGCAGTTCTGATGCTCGAAACGGATAACTAGAACGGCCTAGGGGAAAACTACACCTACCGTTGTAATCGGGCGAGTTTCTACTTTCAGATGCAACAGAAATTTTGCGGATTGGTCAATCCGTTCGCGAGATATGGCAGTTTGGAGGTAAGAAACGCTTGAGAAACTCAAAATTTTCGCAGTTCTGATGCTCGAAACGAATAACTAGAACGGCCTAGGGGAAAACTACACCTACCGTTGTAATCGGGCGAGTTTCTACTTTCAGATGCAACAGAAATTTTGCGGATTGGTCAATCCGTTCGCGAGATATGGCAGTTTGGATGTAAGAAACGCTTGAGAAACTCAAAATTTTCGCAGTTCTGATGCTCGTCACGAATAACTAGAACGGCCTAGGGTAAAAGTGCGCATACCGTTGTAAACGGGCGAGTTTCTACTTTCAGATGCAACAGAAATTTTGCGGATTGATCAATCCGTTCGCGAGACATGGCAGTTTGGAGATAAGAAACGCTTGAGAAACTCAAAATTTTCGCAGTTCTGATGCTCGAATCGAATAACTAGAACGGCCTAGGGGAAAAGTACGGATACCGTTCTAATCGGGCGAGTTTCTAATTTCAGATGCAACAGAAATTTTGCGGATTGGTCAATCCGTTCGCGAGATGTGGCAGTTTGGAGGTAAGAAACGCTTGAGAAACTCAAAATTTTCGCAGTTCTGATGCTCGACACGAATAACTAGAACGGCCTAGGGGAAAAGTACGGATACCGTTCTAATCGGGCGAGTTTCTACTTTCAGATGCAACAGAAATTTTGCGGATTGGTCAATCCGTTCGCGAGATATGGCAGTTTGGATGTAAGAAACGCTTGAGAAACACAAAATTTTCGCAGTTCTGATGCTCGACACGAATAACTAGAACGGCCTAGGGTAAAAGTGCGCATACCGTTGTAAACGGGCGAGTTTCTACTTTCAGATGCAACAGAAATTTTGCGGATTGATCAATCCGTTCGCGAGACATGGCAGTTTGGAGATAAGAAACGCTTGAGAAACTCAAAATTTTCGCAGTTCTGATGCTCGAAACGAATAACTAGAACGGTCTAGGGGAAGAGTGCGCATACAGTTGTAATCGGGCGAGTTTCTACTTTCAGACGCAACAGAAATTTTGCGGATTGTTCAATCCGTTCGCGAGATGTGGCAGTTTGGAGGTAAGAAACGCTTGAGAAACTCAAAATTTTCGCAGTTATGATGCTCGAAACGAGTAACTAGGACGGCCTAGGGGAAAAGTACGGATACCGTTCTAATCGGGCGAGTTTCTACTTTCAGATGCAACAGAAATTTTGCGGATTGGTCAATCCGTTCGCGAGATGTGGCAGTTTGGAGGTAAGAAACGCTTGAGAAACTCAAAATTTTCGCAGTTCTGATGCTCGACACGAATAACTAGAACGGCCTAGGGGAAAAGTACGGATACCGTTCTAATCGGGCGAGTTTCTACTTTCAGATGCAACAGAAATTTTGCGGATTGGTCAATCCGTTCGCGAGATGTGGCAGTTTGGAAGTAAGAAACGCTTGAGAAACTCAAAATTTTCGCAGTTCTGACGCTCGACACGAATAACTAGAACGGCCTAGGGGAGAAGTGCGCATACCGTTGTAATCGGGCGAGTTTCTACTTTCAGATGCAACAGAAATTTTGCGGATTGGTCAATCCGTTCGCGAGATATGGCAGTTTGGATGTAAGAAACGCTTGAGAAACTCAAAATTTTCGCATTTCTGATGCTCGAAACGAATAACTAGAACGGCCTAGGGGAAAAGTACGCATACCGTTGTAATCGGGCGAGTATCTACTTTCAGATGAAACAGAAATTTTGCGGATTGGTCAATCCGTTCGCGAGATATGGCAGTTTGGAGGTAAGAAACGCTTGAGAAACACAAAATTTGCGCAGTTCTGATGCTCGAAACGAATAACTAGAACGGCCTAGGGGAAGAGTGCGCATACCGTTGTAATCGGGCGAGTTTCTACTTTCAGACGCAACAGAAATTTTGCGGATTGTTCAATCCGTTCGCGAGATGTGGCAGTTTGGAGGTAAGAAACGCTTGAGAAACTCAAAATTTTCGCAGTTATGATGCTCGAAACGAGTAACTAGGACGGCCTAGGGGAAAAGTACGGATACCGTTCTAATCGGGCGAGTTTCTACTTTCAGATGCAACAGAAATTTTGCGGATTGGTCAATCCGTTCGCGAGATGTGGCAGTTTGGAAGTAAGAAACGCTTGAGAAACTCAAAATTTTCGCAGTTCTGATGCTCGAAACGAGTAACTAGGACGGCCTAGGGGAAAAGTACGGATACCGTTCTAATCGGGCGAGTTTCTACTTTCAGATGCAACAGAAATTTTGCGGATTAGTCAATCCGTTCGCGAGATGTGGCAGTTTGGAGGTAAGAAACGCTTGAGAAACTCAAAATTTTCGCAGTTCTGATGCTCGAAACGAATAACTGGAACGGCCTAGGGGAAAACTACACATACCGTTGTAATCGGGCGAGTTTCTACTTTCAGATGCAACAGAAATTTTGCGGATTGGTCAATCCGTTCGCGAGATATGGCAGTTTGGAGGTAAGAAACGCTTGAGAAACACAAAATTTGCGCAGTTCTGATGCTCGAAACGAATAACTAGAACGGCCTAGGGGAAGAGTGCGCATACCGTTGTAATCGGGCGAGTTTCTACTTTCAGACGCAACAGAAATTTTGCGGATTGTTCAATCCGTTCGCGAGATGTGGCAGTTTTGAGGTAAGAAACGCTTGAGAAACTCAAAATTTTCGCAGTCATGATGCTCGAAACGAGTAACTAGGACGGCCTAGGGGAAAAGTACGGATACCGTTCTAATCGGGCGAGTTTCTACTTTCAGATGCAACAGAAATTTTGCGGATTGGTCAATCCGTTCGCGAGATGTGGCAGTTTGGAAGTAAGAAACGCTTGAGAAACTCAAAATTTTCGCAGTTCTGATGCTCGAAACGAGTAACTAGGACGGCCTAGGGGAAAAGTACGGATACCGTTCTAATCGGGCGAGTTTCTACTTTCAGATGCAACAGAAATTTTGCGGATTAGTCAATCCGTTCGCGAGATATGGCAGTTTGGAGGTAAGAAACTGTTGAGAAACTCAAAATTTTCGCAGTTCTGATCCTCGAAACGAATAACTATAACGGCCTAGAGGAAAACTACACCTACCGTTGTAATCGGGCGAGTTTCTACTTTCAGATGCAACAGAAATTTTGCGGATTTGTCAATCCATTCGCGAGATATGGCAGTTTGGAGGTAAGAAACGCTTGAGAAACTCAAAATTTTCGCAGTTCTGATGCTCGAAACGAATAACTAGAACGGCCAAGGGGAAAAGTGCGCATACCGTTGTAATCGGGCGAGTTTCTACTTTCAGATGCAACAGAAATTTTGCGGATTGATCAATCCGTTCGCGAGATATGGCAGTTTGGAGATAAGAAACGCTTGAGAAACTTAAAATTTTCGCAGTTCTGATGCTCGAAACGAATGACTACAACGGCCTAGGGGAGAAGTACGCATACCGTTGTAATCGGGCGAGTTTCTACTTTCAGATGCAACAGAAATTTTGCGGATTGGTCAATCCGTTCGCGAGATATGGCAGTTTGGAGATAAGAAATGCTTGAGAAACTCAAAATTTTCGCAGTTCTGATGCTCGACACGTATAACTAGAACGACCTAGGGGAAAAGTGCGCATACTGTTATAATCGGGCGAGTTTCTACTTTCAGATGCAACAGAAATTTTGCGGATTGGTCAATCCGTTCGCGAGATATGGCAGTTTGGAGATAAGAAATGCTTGAGAAACTCAAAATTTTCGCCGTTCTGATGCTCGAAACGAATAACTAGAACGGCCTAGGGGAAAAGTACGCATACCGTTGTAATCGGGCGAGTATCTACTTTCAGATGAAACAGAAATTTTGCGGATGGATCAATCCGTCCGCGAGATATGGCAGTTTGGAAATAAGAAACGCTTGAGAAACTCAAAATTTTCGCAGTTCTGATGCTCGAAACGAGTAACTAGAACGGCCTAGGGGAAAAGTACGCATACCGTTATAATCGGGCGAGTTTCTACTTTCAGATGCAACAGAAATTTTGCGGATTGGTCAATCCGTTCGCGAGATATGGCAGTTTGGATGTAAGAAACGCTTGAGAAACTCAAAATTTTCGCAGTTCTGATGCTCGACACGAATAACTAGATCGTCCTAGGGGAAAAGTGAGCATACCGTTGTAATCGGGCGAGTTTCTACTTTCAGATGCAACAGAAATATTGCGGAATGGTCAATCCGTTCGCGAGATATGAGAGTTTGGAGGTAAGAAACGGTTGAGAAACTCAAAATTTTCGCAGTTCTGATCCTCGAAACGAATAACTATAACGGCCTAGGGGAAAACTACACCCACCGTTGTAATCGGGCGAGTTTCTACTTTCAGACGCAACAGAAATTTTGCGGATTGTTCAATCCGTTCGCGAGATGTGGCAGTTTGGAGGTAAGAAACGCTTGAGAAACTCAAAATTTTCGCAGTTATGATGCTCGAAACGAGTAACTAGGACGGCCTAGGGGAAAAGTACGGATACCGTTCTAATCGGGCGAGTTTCTACTTTCAGATGCAACAGAAATTTTGCGGATTGGTCAATCCGTTCGCGAGATGTGGCAGTTTGGAAGTAAGAAACGCTTGAGAAACTCAAAATTTTCGCAGTTCTGATGCTCGACACGAATAACTAGAACGGCCTAGGGGAAAAGTGCGCATACCGTTGTAATCGGGCGAGTTTCTACTTTCAGATGCAACAGAAACTTTGCGGATTGGTCAATCCGTTCGCGAGATATGGCAGTTTGGATGTAAGAATCGCTTGAGAAACTCAAAATTTTCGCAGTTCTGATGCTCGAAACGAATAACTAATACGGCCTACGGAAAAGTGCGCATACCGTTGTAATCGGGAGAGTTTCTACTTTCAGAAGCAACAGAAATTTTGCGGATTGGTCAATCCGTTCGCGAGATATGGCAGTTTGGATGTAAGAAACGCTTGAGTAACTCAAAATTTTCGCAGTTCTGATGCTCGAAATGAATAACTGGAACGGCCTAGGGGAAAACTACACATACCGTTGTAATCGGGCGAGTTTCTACTTTCAGATGCAACAGAAATTTTGCGGATTGGTCAATCCGTTCGCGAGATATGGCAGTTTGGAGGTAAGAAACGCTTGAGAAACTCAAAATTTTCGCAGTTCTGATGCTCGAAACGAATAACTAGAAAGGCCTAGGGGAAAACTACACCTACCGTTGTAATCGGGCGAGTTTCTACTTTCAGATGCAACAGAAATTTTGCGGATTGGTCAATCCGTTCGCGAGACATGGCAGTTTGGAGGTGAGAGACGCTTGAGAAACTCAAAATTTTCGCAGTTCTGATGCTCGAAATGAATAACTGGAACGGCCTAGGGGAAAACTACACATACCGTTTTAATCGGGCGAGTTTCTACTTTCAGATGCAACAGAAATTTTGCGGATTGGTAAATCCGTTCGCGAGATATGGAAGTTTGAAGATAAGAAACGCTTGAGAAACTCAAAATTTTCGCAGTTCTGATGCTCGAAACGAGTGACTAGAACGGCCTAGGGGAGAAGTACGCATACCGTTGTAATCGGGCGAGTTTCTACTTTCAGATGCAACAGAAATTTTGCGGATTGATGAATCCGTTCGCGAGATATGGCAGTTTGGAGATAAGAAACGCTTGAGAAACTCAAAATCTTCGCAGTTCTGATGCTCGAAACGAGTGACTAGAACGGCCTAGGGGAGAAGTACGCATACCGCTGTAATCGGGCGAGTTTCTACTTTTAGATGCAACAGAAATTTTGCGGATTGATGAATCCGTTCGCGAGATATGGCAGTTTGGAGATAAGAAACGCTTGAGAAACTCAAAATTTTCGCAGTTCTGATGCTCGAAACGAATGACTAGGACGGCCTAGGGGAGAAGTACGCATACCGTTGTAATCGGGCGAGTTTCTACTTTCAGATAAAACAGAAATTTTGCGGATTGGTCAATCCGTTCGCGAGATATGGCCTTTTGGATGTAAGAAACGCTTTAGAAACTCAAAATTTTCGCAGTTCTGATGCTCGAAACGAATGACTAGGACGGCCTAGGGGAGAAGTACGCATACCGTTATAATCGGGCGAGTTTCTACCATCAGATGCAACAGAAATTTTGCGGATTGGTCAAATCCGTTCGCGAGATATGGCAGTTTGGAGGTAAGAAACGCTTGAGAAACTCAAAATTTTCGCAGTTCTGATCCTCGAAACGAATAACTATAACGGCTTAGGGGAAAAGTGCGCATACCGTTGTCATCAGGCGAGTTTCTACTTTCAGATGCAACAGAAATTTTGCGGATTGGTAAATCCGTTCGCGAGATATGGAAGTTTGGATGTAAGAAACGCATGAGAAACTCAAAATTTTCGCAGTTCTGATGCTCGAAACGAATAACTAGAACGGCCTAGAGGAAAAGTGCGCATACCGTTGTAATCGGGCGAGTTTCTACTTTCAGATGCAACAGAAATTTTGCGGATTGATCAATCCGTTCGCGAGATATGGCAGTATGGAGATAAGAAACGCTTGAGAAACTCAAAATTTTCGCAGTTCTGATGCTCGAAACGAATGACTAGGACGGCCTAGGGGAGAAGTACGCATACCGTTGTAATCGGGCGAGTTTCTACTTTCAGATAAAACAGAAATTTTGCGGATTGGTCAATCCGTTCGCGAGATATGGCCTTTTGGATGTAAGAAACGCTTTAGAAACTCAAAATTTTCGCAGTTCTGATGCTCGAAACGAATGACTAGGATGGCCTAGGGGAGAAGTACGCATACCATTGTAATCGGGCGAGTTTCTACTTTCAGATGCAACAGAAATTTTGCGGATTGGTCAATCCGTTCGCGAGATATGGCAGTTTGGATGTAAGAAACGCATGAGAAACTCAAAATTTTCGCAGTTCTCATGCTCGAAACGAATAACTAGAACGGCCTAGGGGAAAAGTGCGCATACCTTTGTAATCGGGCGAGTTTCTACTTTCAGATGCAACAGAAATTTTGCGGATTGATCAATCCGTTCGCGAGATATGGCAGTTTGGAGATAAGAAACGCTTGAGAAACTCAAAATTTTCGCAGTTCTGATGCTCGAAACGAGTGACTAGAACGGCCTAGCGGAGAAGTACGCACACCGTTGTAATCGGACGAGTTTCTACTTTCAAATGCAACGGAAATTTTGCGGATTGGTCAATCCGTTCGCGAGATATGGCCTTTTGGATGTAAGAAACGCTTGAGAAACTCAAAATTTTCGCAGTTCTGATGCTCGAAACGAATAACTAGAACGGCCTAGGGGAAAAGTGCGCATACCGTTGTAATCGGGCGAGTTTCTACTTTCAGATACAACAGAAATTTTGCGGATTGGTCAATCCGTTTGCGAGATGTGGCAGTTTGGAGGTAAGAAACGCTTGAGAAACTCAAAATTTTCGCAGTTCTGATGCTCGAAACGAATAACTAGAACGGCCTAGGGGAAAAGTACCCAGACCAATGTAATCGGGCGAGTTTCTACTTTCAGATGCAACAGAAATTTTGCGGATTGGTCGATCCGTTCGCGAGATATGGCAGTTTGGAAGTAAGAAACGCTTGAGAAACTCATAATTTTCGCAGTTCTGATGCTCGAAACGAATAACTAGAAAGGCTTAGGGGAAAAGTACGCATACCGATGTAATCGGGCGAGTTTCTACTTTCAGATGCAACAGAAATTTTGCGGATTGGTCGATCCGTTCGCGAGATATGGCTGTTTGGAAGTAAGAAACGCTTGAGAAACTCAAAATTTTCGCAGTTCTGATGCTCGAAACGAATGACTAGAACGGCCTAGGGGAGAAGAACGCACACCGTTGTAATCGGGCGAGTTTCTACTTTCAGATGCAACAGAAATTTTGCGGATTGGTAAATCCGTTCGCGAGATATGGAAGTTTGGAGATCAGAAACGCTTGAGAAACTCAAAATTTTCGCAGTTCTGATGCTCGAAACGAGTGACTAGAACGGCCTAGGGCAGAAGTACGCATACCGTTGTAATCGGGCGAGTTTCTACTTTCAGATGCAACAGAAATTTTGCGGATTGGTCAATCCGTTCGCGAGATATGGCAGTTTGGAGATAAGAAATGCTTGAGAAACTCAAAATTTTCGCAGTTCTGATGCTCGAAACGAGTGACTAGAACGGCCTAGGGGAGAAGTACGCATACCGTTGTAATCGGGCGAGTCTCTACTTTCAGACGCAACAGAAATTTTGCGGATTCGTCAATCCGTTCGCGAGATATGGCAGTTTGGATGTAAGAAACGCATGAGAAACTCAAAATTTTCGCAGTTCTGATGCTCGAAACGAATAACTAGAACGGCCTAGGGGAAAAGTGCGCATACCGTTGTAATCGGGCGGGTTTCTACTTTCAGATGCAACAGAAATTTTGCGGATTGATCAATCCGTTCGCGAGATATGGCAGTTTGGATATAAGAAACGCTTGAGAAACTCAAAATTTTCGCAGTTCTGATGCTCGAAACGAATGACTAGGACGGCCTAGGGGAGAAGTACGCATACCGTTGTAATCGGGCGAGTTTCTACTTTCAGATGCATCAGAAATTTTGCGGATTGGTCTATCCGATCGCGAGATATGGCCGTTTGGATGTAAGAAACGCTTGAGAAACTCAAAATTATCGCAGTTCTGATGCTCGAAACGAATGACTAGAACGGCCTAGGGGAGAAGAACGCATACCGTTGTAATCGGGCGAGTTTCTACTTTCAGATGCAACAGAAATTTTGCGGATTGGTCAATCCGTTCGCGAGATATGGCAGTTTGGAGATAAGAAATGCTTGTGAAACTCAAAATTTTCGCAGTTCTGATGCTCGACACGTATAACTAGAACGACCTAGGGGAAAAGTGCGCATACTGTTATAATCGGGCGAGTTTCTACTTTCAGATGCAACAGAAATTTTGCGGAATGGTCAATCCGTTCGCGAGATATGGCAGTTTGGAGGTAAGAAACGGTTGAGAAACTCAAAATTTTCGCAGTTCTGATCCTCGAAACGAATAACTATAACGGCCTAGGGGAAAACTACACCTACCGTTGTAATCGGGCGAGTTTCTACTTTCAGATGCAACAGAAATTTTGCGGATTTGTCAATCCGTTCGCGAGATATGGCAGTTTGGAGGTAAGAAACGCTTGAGAAACTCAAAATTTTCGCAGTTCTGATGCTCGAAACGAATAACTAGAACGGCCAAGGGGAAAAGTGCGCATACCGTTGTAATCGGGCGAGCTTCTACTTTCAGATGCAACAGAAATTTTGCGGATTGATCAATCCGTTCGCGAGATATGGCAGTTTGGAGATAAGAAACGCTTGAGAAACTTAAAATTTTCGCAGTTCTGATGCTCGAAACGAGTAACTAGGACGGCCTAGGGGAAAAGTACGGATACCGTTCTAATCGGGGGAGTTTCTATTTTCAGATGCAACAGAAATTTTGCGGATTGGTCAATCCGTTCGCGAGATATGGCAGTTTGGAGATAAGAAATGCTTGAGAAACTCAAAATTTTCGCAGTTCTGATGCTCGAAACGAATAACTAGAACGGCCAAGGGGAAAAGTGCGCATACCGTTGTAATCGGGCGAGTTTCTACTTTCAGATGCAACAGAAATTTTGCGGATTGATCAATCCGTTCGCGAGATATGGCAGTTTGGAGATAAGAAACGCTTGAGAAACTTAAAATTTTCGCAGTTCTGATGCTCGAAACGAGTAACTAGGACGGCCTAGGGGAAAAGTACGGATACCGTTCTAATCGGGCGAGTTTCTACTTTCAGATGCAACAGAAATTTTGCGAATTGGTCAATCCGTTCGCGAGATATGGCAGTTTGGAGATAAGAAATGCTTGAGAAACTCAAAATTTTCGCCGTTCTGATGCTCGAAACGAATAACTAGAACGGCCTAGGGGAAAAGTACGCATACCGTTGTAATCGGGCGAGTATCTACTTTCAGATGAAACAGAAATTTTGCGGATTGGTCAATCCGTTCGCGAGATATGGCAGTTTGGAGGTAAGAAACGCTTGAGAAACACAAAATTTGCGCAGTTCTGATGCTCGAAACGAATAACTAGAACGGCCTAGGGGAAGAGTGCGCATACCGTTGTAATCGGGCGAGTTTCTACTTTCAGACGCAACAGAAATTTTGCGGATTGTTCAATCCGTTCGCGAGATATGGCAGTTTGGATGTAAGAATCGCTTGAGAAACTCAAAATTTTCGCAGTTCTGATGCTCGAAACGAATAACTAGAACGGCCTACGGAAAAGTGCGCATACCGTTGTAATCGGGAGAGTTTCTACTTTCAGAAGCAACAAAAATTTTGCGGATTGGTCAATCCGTTCGCGAGATATGGCAGTTTGGATGTAAGAAACGCTTGAGTAACTCAAAATTTTCGCAGTTCTGATGCTCGAAATGAATAACTGGAACGGCCTAGGGGAAAACTACACATACCGTTGTAATCGGGCGAGTTTCTACTTTCAGATGCAACAGAAATTTTGCGGATTGGTCAATCCGTTCGCGAGATATGGCAGTTTGGAGGTAAGAAACGCTTGAGAAACTCAAAATTTTCGCAGTTCTGATGCTCGAAACGAATAACTAGAAAGGCCTAGGGGAAAACTACACCTACCGTTGTAATCGGGCGAGTTTCTACTTTCAGATGCAACAGAAATTTTGCGGAATGGTCAATCCGTTCGCGAGACATGGCAGTTTGGAGGTGAGAGACGCTTGAGAAACTCAAAATTTTCGCAGTTCTGATGCTCGAAATGAATAACTGGAACGGCCTAGGGGAAAACTACACATACCGTTTTAATCGGGCGAGTTTCTACTTTCAGATGCAACAGAAATTTTGCGGATTGGTAAATCCGTTCGCGAGATATGGAAGTTTGGAGATAAGAAACGCTTGAGAAACTCAAAATTTTCGCAGTTCTGATGCTCGAAACGAGTGACTAGAACGGCCTAGGGGAGAAGTACGCATACCGTTGTAATCGGGCGAGTTTCTACTTTCAGATGCAACAGAAATTTTGCGGATTGATGAATCCGTTCGCGAGATATGGCAGTTTGGAGATAAGAAACGCTTGAGAAACTCAAAATTTCGCAGTTCTGATGCTCGAAACGAGTGACTAGAACGGCCTAGGGGAGAAGTACGCATACCGTTGTAATCGGGCGAGTTTCTACTTTCAGATGCAACAGAAATTTTGCGGATTGATGAATCCGTTCGCGAGATATGGCAGTTTGGAGATAAGAAACGCTTGAGAAACTCAAAATTTTCGCAGTTCTGATGCTCGAAACGAGTGACTAGAACGGCCTAGGGGAGAAGTACGCATACCGCTGTAATCGGGCGAGTTTCTACTTTTAGATGCAACAGAAATTTTGCGGATTGATGAATCCGTTCGCGAGATATGGCAGTTTGGAGATAAGAAACGCTTGAGAAACTCAAAATTTTCGCAGTTCTGATGCTCGAAACGAATGACTAGGACGGCCTAGGGGAGAAGTACGCATACCGTTGTAATCGGGCGAGTTTCTACTTTCAGATAAAACAGAAATTTTGCGGATTGGTCAATCCGTTCGCGAGATATGGCCTTTTGGATGTAAGAAACGCTTTAGAAACTCAAAATTTTCGCAGTTCTGATGCTCGAAACGAATGACTAGGACGGCCTAGGGGAGAAGTACGCATACCGTTATAATCGGGCGAGTTTCTACTTTCAGATGCAACAGAAATTTTGCGGATTGGTCAAATCCGTTCGCGAGATATGGCAGTTTGGAGGTAAGAAACGCTTGAGAAACTCAAAATTTTCGCAGTTCTGATCCTCGAAACGAATAACTATAACGGCTTAGGGGAAAAGTGCGCATACCGTTGTCATCAGGCGAGTTTCTACTTTCAGATGCAACAGAAATTTTGCGGATTGGTAAATCCGTTCGCGAGATATGGAAGTTTGGATGTAAGAAACGCATGAGAAACTCAAAATTTTCGCAGTTCTGATGCTCGAAACGAATAACTAGAACGGCCTAGGGGAAAAGTGCGCATACCGTTGTAATCGGGCGAGTTTCTACTTTCAGATGCAACAGAAATTTTGCGGATTGATCAATCCGTTCGCGAGATATGGCAGTATGGAGATAAGAAACGCTTGAGAAACTCAAAATTTTCGCAGTTCTGATGCTCGAAACGAATGACTAGGACGGCCTAGGGGAGAAGTACGCATACCGTTGTAATCGGGCGAGTTTCTACTTTCAGATAAAACAGAAATTTTGCGGATTGGTCAATCCGTTCGCGAGATATGGCCTTTTGGATGTAAGAAACGCTTTAGATACTCAAAATTTTCGCAGTTCTGATGCTCGAAACGAATGACTAGGATGGCCTAGGGGAGAAGTACGCATACCATTGTAATCGGGCGAGTTTCTACTTTCAGATGCAACAGAAATTTTGCGGATTGGTCAATCCGTTCGCGAGATATGGCAGTTTGGATGTAAGAAACGCATGAGAAACTCAAAATTTTCGCAGTTCTCATGCTCGAAACGAATAACTAGAACGGCCTAGGGGAAAAGTGCGCATACCTTTGTAATCGGGCGAGTTTCTACTTTCAGATGCAACAGAAATTTTGCGGATTGATCAATCCGTTCGCGAGATATGGCAGTTTGGAGATAAGAAACGCTTGAGAAACTCCAAATTTTCGCAGTTCTGATGCTCGAAACGAATAACTAGAACGGCCTAGGGGAAAAGTGCGCATACCGTTGTAATCGGGCGAGTTTCTACTTTCAGATAAAACAGAAATTTTGCGGATTGGTCAATCCGTTTGCGAGATGTGGCAGTTTGGAGGTAAGAAACGCTTGAGAAACTCAAAATTTTCGCAGTTCTGATGCTCGAAACGAATAACTAGAACGGCCTAGGGGAAAAGTACCCAGACCGATGTAATCGGGCGAGTTTCTACTTTCAGATGCAACAGAAATTTTGCGGATTGGTCGATCCGTTCGCGAGATATGGCAGTTTGGAAGTAAGAAACGCTTGAGAAACTCATAATTTTCGCAGTTCTGATGCTCGAAACGAATAACTAGAAAGGCTTAGGGGAAAAGTACCCAGACCGATGTAATCGGGCGAGTTTCTACTTTCAGATGCAACAGAAATTTTGCGGATTGGTCGATCCGTTCGCGAGATATGGCAGTTTGGAAGTAAGAAACGCTTGAGAAACTCATAATTTTCGCAGTTCTGATGCTCGAAACGAATAACTAGAAAGGCTTAGGGGAAAAGTACGCATACCGATGTAATCGGGCGAGTTTCTACTTTCAGATGCAACAGAAATTTTGCGGATTGGTCGATCCGTTCGCGAGATATGGCAGTTTGGAAGTAAGAAACGCTTGAGAAACTCATAATTTTCGCAGTTCTGATGCTCGAAACGAATAACTAGAAAGGCTTAGGGGAAAAGTACGCATACCGATGTAATCGGGCGAGTTTCTACTTTCAGATGCAACAGAAATTTTGCGGATTGGTCGATCCGTTCGCGAGATATGGCTGTTTGGAAGTAAGAAACGCTTGAGAAACTCAAAATTTTCGCAGTTCTGATGCTCGAAACGAATGACTAGAACGGCCTAGGGGAGAAGAACGCACACCGTTGTAATCGGGCGAGTTTCTACTTTCAGATGCAACAGAAATTTTGCGGATTGGTAAATCCGTTCGCGAGATATGGAAGTTTGGAGATCAGAAACGTTTGAGAAACTCAAAATTTTCGCAGTTCTGATGCTCGAAACGAGTGACTAGAACGGCCTAGGGCAGAAGTACGCATACCGTTGTAATCGGGCGAGTTTCTACTTTCAGATGCAACAGAAATTTTGCGGATTGGTAAATCCGTTCGCGAGATATGGAAGTTTGGAGATAAGAAACGCTTGAGAAACTCAAAATTTTCGCAGTTCTGATGCTCGAAACGAGTGACTAGAACGGCCTAGGGGAGAAGTACGCATACCGTTGTAATCGGGCGAGTCTCTACTTTCAGATGCAACAGAAATTTTGCGGATTCGTCAATCCGTTCGCGAGATATGGCAGTTTGGATGTAAGAAACGCATGAGAAACTCAAAATTTTCGCAGTTCTGATGCTCGAAACGAATAACTAGAACGGCCTAGGGGAAAAGTGCGCATACCGTTGTAATCGGGCGGGTTTCTACTTTCAGATGCAACAGAAATTTTGCGGATTGATCAATCCGTTCGCGAGATATGGCAGTTTGGATATAAGAAACGCTTGAGAAACTCAAAATTTTCGCAGTTCTGATGCTCGAAACGAATGACTAGGACGGCCTAGGGGAGAAGTACGATTACCGTTGTAATCGGGCGAGTTTCTACTTTCAGATGCAACAGAAATTTTGCGGATTGGTCAATCCGTTCGCGGGATATGGCAGTTTGGCAGTAAGAAACGCTTGAGAAACTCAGAATTTTCGCAGTTCTGATGCTCGAAACGAATAACTGGAACGGCGTAGGGGAAAACTACACATACCGTTGTAATCGGGCGAGTCTCTACTTTCAGATGCAACAGAAATTTTGCGGATTGGTAAATCCGTTCGCGAGATATGGAAGTTTGGAGATCAGAAACGCTTGAGAAACTCAAAATTTTCGCAGTTCTGATGCTCGAAACGAATAACTAGAACGGCCTAGGGGAAAAGTGCGCACACCGTTGTAATCGGGCGAGTTTCTACTTTCAGATGCAACAGAAATTTTGCGGATCGGTCAATCCGTTCGCGAGATATGGCAGTTTGGAGATAAGAAACGCTTGAGAAACTCAAAATTTTCGCAGTTCTGATGCTCGAAACGAATGACTAGAACGGCCTAGGGGGAAGTACGCATACCGTTGTAATCGGGCGAGCTTCTACTGTCAGATGCAACAGAAATTTTGCGGATTGGTCAATCCGTTCGCGAGATATGGCAGTTTGGAGGTAAGAAACGCTTGAGAAACTTAAAATTTTCGCAGTTCTGATGCTCGAAACGAATAACTAGAACGGCCTAGGGGAAAAGTGCCCATACCGTTGTAATTTGGCGCGTTTCTACTTTCAGATGCAACAGAAATTTTGCTGATTGATCAATCCGTTCGCGAGATATGGTTGTTTGGAGATAAGAAACGCTTGAGAAACTCAAAATTTTCGCAGTTCTGATGCTCGAAACGAGTAACTAGAACGGCCTAGGGGAAAAGTACGCATACCGTTGTAATCGGGCGAGTTTCTACTTTCAGCTGCAACAGAAATTTTGCGGATTGGTCAATCCGTTCGCGAGATATGGCAGTTTGGAGGTAAGAAACGCTTGAGAAACTCAAAATTTTCGCAGTTCTGATGCTCGAAACGAATAACTAGAACGGCCCAGGGGAAAAGTGCGCATACCATTGTAATCGGGCTAGGTTCTACTTTCAAATGCAACAGAAATTTTGCGGATTGATCAATCCGTTCGCGAGATATGGCAGTATGGAGATAAGAAACGCTTGAGAAACTCAAAATTTTCGCAGTTCTGATGCTCGAAACGAATGACTAGGACGGCCTAGGGGAGAAGTACGCATACCGTTGTAATCGGGCGAGTTTCTACTTTCAGATAAAACAGAAATTTTGCGGATTGGTCAATCCGTTCGCGAGATATGGCCTTTTGGATGTAAGAAACGCTTTAGATACTCAAAATTTTCGCAGTTCTGATGCTCGAAACGAATGACTAGGATGGCCTAGGGGAGAAGTACGCATACCATTGTAATCGGGCGAGTTTCTACTTTCAGATGCAACAGAAATTTTGCGGATTGGTCAATCCGTTCGCGAGATATGGCAGTTTGGATGTAAGAAACGCATGAGAAACTCAAAATTTTCACAGTTCTCATGCTCGAAACGAATAACTAGAACGGCCTAGGGGAAAAGTGCGCATACCTTTGTAATCGGGCGAGTTTCTACTTTCAGATGCAACAGAAATTTTGCGGATTGATCAATCCGTTCGCGAGATATGGCAGTTTGGAGATAAGAAACGCTTGAGAAACTCAAAATTTTCGCAGTTCTGATGCTCGAAACGAGTGACTAGAACGGCCTAGGGGAGAAGTACACATACCGTTGTAATCGGGCGAGTTTCTACTTTCAAATGCAACGGAAATTTTGCGGATTGGTCAATCCGTTCGCGAGATATGGCCTTTTGGATGTAAGAAACGCTTGAGAAACTCAAAATTTTCGCAGTTCTGATGCTCGAAACGAATAACTAGAACGGCCTAGGGGAAAAGTGCGCATACCGTTGTAATCGGGCGAGTTTCTACTTTCAGATAAAACAGAAATTTTGCGGATTGGTCAATCCGTTTGCGAGATGTGGCAGTTTGGAGGTAAGAAACGCTTGAGAAACTCAAAATTTTCGCAGTTCTGATGCTCGAAACGAATAACTAGAACGGCCTAGGGGAAAAGTACCCAGACCGATGTAATCGGGCGAGTTTCTACTTTCAGATGCAACAGAAATTTTGCGGATTGGTCGATCCGTTCGCGAGATATGGCAGTTTGGAAGTAAGAAACGCTTGAGAAACTCATAATTTTCGCAGTTCTGATGCTCGAAACGAATAACTAGAAAGGCTTAGGGGAAAAGTACGCATACCGATGTAATCGGGCGAGTTTCTACTTTCAGATGCAACAGAAATTTTGCGGATTGGTCGATCCGTTCGCGAGATATGGCTGTTTGGAAGTAAGAAACGCTTGAGAAACTCAAAATTTTCGCAGTTCTGATGCTCGAAACGAATGACTAGAACGGCCTAGGGGAGAAGAACGCACACCGTTGTAATCGGGCGAGTTTCTACTTTCAGATGCAACAGAAATTTTGCGGATTGGTAAATCCGTTCGCGAGATATGGAAGTTTGGAGATCAGAAACGCTTGAGAAACTCAAAATTTTCGCAGTTCTGATGCTCGAAACGAGTGACTAGAACGGCCTAGGGGAGAAGTACGCATACCGTTGTAATCGGGCGAGTCTCTACTTTCAGATGCAACAGAAATTTTGCGGATTCGTCAATCCGTTCGCGAGATATGGCAGTTTGGATGTAAGAAACGCATGAGAAACTCAAAATTTTCGCAGTTCTGATGCTCGAAACGAATAACTAGAACGGCCTAGGGGAAAAGTGCGCATACCGTTGTAATCGGGCGGGTTTCTACTTTCAGATGCAACAGAAATTTTGCGGATTGATCAATCCGTTCGCGAGATATGGCAGTTTGGATATAAGAAACGCTTGAGAAACTCAAAATTTTCGCAGTTCTGATGCTCGAAACGAATGACTAGGACGGCCTAGGGGAGAAGTACGCATACCGTTGTAATCGGGCGAGTTTCTACTTTCAGATGCAACAGAAATTTTGCGGATTGGTCAATCCGTTCGCGAGATATGGCAGTTTGGCAGTAAGAAACGCTTGAGAAACTCAGAATTTTCGCAGTTCTGATGCTCGAAACGAATAACTGGAACGGCGTAGGGGAAAACTACACATACCGTTGTAATCGGGCGAGTCTCTACTTTCAGATGCAACAGAAATTTTGCGGATTGGTAAATCCGTTCGCGAGATATGGAAGTTTGGAGATCAGAAACGCTTGAGAAACTCAAAATTTTCGCAGTTCTGATGCTCGAAACGAATAACTAGAACGGCCTAGGGGAAAAGTGCGCACACCGTTGTAATCGGGCGAGTTTCTACTTTCAGATGCAACAGAAATTTTGCGGATCGGTCAATCCGTTCGCGAGATATGGCAGTTTGGAGATAAGAAACGCTTGAGAAACTCAAAATTTTCGCAGTTCTGATGCTCGAAACGAATGACTAGAACGGCCTAGGGGGAAGTACGCATACCGTTGTAATCGGGCGAGCTTCTACTGTCAGATGCAACAGAAATTTTGCGGATTGGTCAATCCGTTCGCGAGATATGGCAGTTTGGAGGTAAGAAACGCTTGAGAAACTTAAAATTTTCGCAGTTCTGATGCTCGAAACGAATAACTAGAACGGCCTAGGGGAAAAGTGCCCATACCGTTGTAATTTGGCGCGTTTCTACTTTCAGATGCAACAGAAATTTTGCGGATGGGTCAATCCGTTCGCGAGATATGGCAGTTTGGAGGTAAGAAACGCTTGAGAAACTCAAAATTTTCGCAGTTCTGATGCTCGAAACGAATAACTAGAACGGCCTAGGGGAAAACTACACCTACCGTTGTAATCGGGCGAGTTTCTACTTTCAGATGCAACAGAAATTTTACGGATTGATCAATCCGTTCGCGAGACATGGCAGTTTGAAGGTAAGAAACGCTTGAGGAACTCAAAATTTTCGCAGTTCTGATGCTCGACACGAATAACTAGAACGGCCTAGGGGAAAACTACACCTACCTTTGTAATCGGGCGAGTTTCTACATTCAAATGCAACAGAAATTTTGCGGATTGGTCAATCCGTTCGCGAGATATCGCAGTTTGGAGGAAAGAAACGCTTGAGAAACTCAAAATTTTCGCAGTTCTGATGCTCGAAACGAATAACTAGAACGGCCTAGGGGAAAAGTGCGCATACCGTTGTAATCGGGCGAGTTTCTACTTTCAGAAGCAACAGAAATTTTGCGGATGGGTCAATCCGTTCGCGAGATATGGCAGTTTGGAGGTAAGAAACGCTTGAGAAACTCAAAATTTTCGCAGTTCTGATGCTCGAAACGAATAACTAGAACGGCCTAGGGGAAAACTACACCTACCGTTGTAATCGGGCGAGTTTCTACTTTCAGATGCAACAGAAATTTTACGGATTGATCAATCCGTTCGCGAGACATGGCAGTTTGAAGGTAAGAAACGCTTGAGGAACTCAAAATTTTCGCAGTTCTGATGCTCGACACGAATAACTAGAACGGCCCAGGGGAAAAGTGCCCATACCGTTGTAATCGGGCGAGTTTCTACTTTCAGATGCAACAGAAATTTTGCGGATGGGTCAATCCGTTCGCGAGATATGGCAGTTTGGATATAAGAAACGCTTGAGAAACTCAAAATTTTCGCAGTTCTGATGCTCGAAACGAATAACTGGAGCGGCCTAGGGGAAAAGTGCGCATACCGTTGTAATCGGGCGAGTTTCTACTTTCAGAAGCAACAGAAATTTTGCGGATGGGTCAATCCGTTCGCGAGATATGGCAGTTTGGAGGTAAGAAACGCTTGAGAAACTCAAAATTTTCGCAGTTCTGATGCTCGAAACGAATAACTAGAACGGCCTAGGGGAAAACTACACCTACCGTTGTAATCGGGCGAGTTTCTACTTTCAGATGCAACAGAAATTTTACGGATTGATCAATCCGTTCGCGAGACATGGCAGTTTGAAGGTAAGAAACGCTTGAGGAACTCAAAATTTTCGCAGTTCTGATGCTCGACACGAATAACTAGAACGGCCCAGGGGAAAAGTGCCCATACCGTTGTAATCGGGCGAGTTTCTACTTTCAGAAGCAACAGAAATTTTGCGGATGGGTCAATCCGTTCGCGAGATATGGCAGTTTGGAGGTAAGAAACGCTTGAGAAACTCAAAATTTTCGCAGTTCTGATGCTCGAAATGAATAACTGGAACGGCCTAGGGGAAAACTACACATACCGTTGTAATCGGGCGAGTTTGTACTTTCAGATGCAACAGAAATTTTGCGGATTGGTCAATCCGTTCGCGAGATATGGCAGTTTGGAGGTAAGAAACGCTTGAGAAACTCAAAATTTTCGCAGTTCTGATGCTCGAAACGAATAACTAGAACGGCCTAGGGGAAAACTACACCTACCTTTGTAATCGGGCGAGTTTCTACATTCAAATGCAACAGAAATTTTGCGGATTGGTCAATCCGTTCGCGAGATATCGCAGTTTGGAGGAAAGAAACGCTTGAGAAACTCAAAATTTTCGCAGATCTGATGCTCGAAACGAATAACTGGAACGGCCTAGGGGAAAACTACACATACCGTTGTAATCGGGCGTGTTTCTACTTTCAGATGCAACAGAAATTTTGCGGATTGGTCATTCCGTTCGCGAGATATGGCAGTTTGGAGGTAAGAAACGCTTGAGAAACTCAAAATTTTCGCAGTTCTGATGCTCGAAACGAATAACTAGAACGGCCTAGGGGAAAAGTGCGCATACCGTTGTAATCGGGCGAGTTTCTACTTTCAGAAGCAACAGAAATTTTGCGGATGGGTCAATCCGTTCGCGAGATATGGCAGTTTGGAGGTAAGCAACGCTTGAGAAACTCAAAATTTTCGCAGTTCTGATGCTTGAAATGAATAACTGGAACGCCCTAGGGGAAAACTACACATACCATTGTAATCGGGCGAGTTTCTACT
Source organism: Ptiloglossa arizonensis (assembly GCF_051014685.1). Classification (NCBI taxonomy): domain Eukaryota; kingdom Metazoa; phylum Arthropoda; class Insecta; order Hymenoptera; family Colletidae; genus Ptiloglossa; species Ptiloglossa arizonensis. Next base: position 1,006,571 of record NW_027478510.1, read on the forward strand.
CTCAGATGCAACAGAAATTTTGCGGATTGGTCAATCCGTTCGCGAGATATGGCAGTTTGGAGGTAAGAAACGCTTGAGAAACACAAAATTTTCGCAGTTCTGATGCTCGAAACGAATAACTAGAACGGCCTAGGGGAACACTACACCTACCGTTGTAATCGGGCGAGCTTCTACTTTCAGATGCAACAGAAATTTTACGGATTGGTCAATCCGTTCGCGAGACACGGCAATTTGGAGGTAAGAAACGCTTGAGAAACTCAAAATTTTCGCAGTTCTGGTGCTCGAAACGAATAACTAGAACGGCCCAGGGGAAAAGTGCGCATACCATTGTAATCGGGCGAGTTTCTACTTTCAAATGCAACAGAAATTTTGCGGATTGGTCAATCCGTTCGCGAGATATGGCAGTTTGGAGGTAAGAAACGCTTGAGAAACTCAAAATTTTCGCAGTTCTGATGCTCGAAGCGAATAACTGGAACGGCCTAGGGGAAAACTACACATACCGTTGTAATCGGGCGTGTTTCTACTTTCAGATGCAACAGAAATTTTGCGGATTGGTCATTCCGTTCGCGAGATATGGCAGTTTGGAGGTAAGAAACGCTTGAGAAACTCAAAATTTTCGCAGTTCTGATGCTCGAAACGAATAACTAGAACGGCCTAGGGGAAAAGTGCGCATACCGTTGTAATCGGGCGAGTTTCTACTTTCAGAAGCAACAGAAATTTTGCGGATGGGTCAATCCGTTCGCGAGATATGGCAGTTTGGAGGTAAGAAACGCTTGAGAAACTCAAAATTTTCGCAGTTCTGATGCTCGAAATGAATAACTGGAACGCCCTAGGGGAAAACTACACATACCGTTGTAATCGGGCGAGTTTCTACTCTCAGATGCAACAGAAATTTTGCGGATTGGTCAATCCGTTCGCGAGATATGGCAGTTTGGAGGTAAGAAACGCTTGAGAAACACAAAATTTTCGCAGTTCTGATGCTCGAAACGAATAACTAGAACGGCCTAGGGGAACACTACACCTACCGTTGTAATCGGGCGAGCTTCTACTTTCAGATGCAACAGAAATTTTACGGATTGGTCAATCCGTTCGCGAGACACGGCAGTTTGGAGGTAAGAAACGCTTGAGAAACTCAAAATTTTCGCAGTTCTGATGCTCGAAACGAATAACTAGAACGGCCCAGGGGAAAAGTGCGCATACCATTGTAATCGGGCGAGTTTCTACTTTCAAGTGCAACAGAAATTTTGCGGATTGGTCAATCCGTTCGCGAGATATGGCAGTTTGGAGGTAAGAAACTCTTGAGAAACTCAAAATTTTCGCAGTTCTGATGCTCGAAGCGAATAACTGGAACGGCCTAGGGGAAAACTACACATACCGTTGTAATCGGGCGTGTTTCTACTTTCAGATGCAACAGAAATTTTGCGGATTGGTCATTCCGTTCGCGAGATATGGCAGTTTGGAGGTAAGAAACGCTTGAGAAACTCGAAATTTTCGCAGTTCTGATGCTCGAAACGAATAACTAGAACGGCCTAGGGGAAAAGTGCGCATACCGTTGTAATCGGGCGTGTTTCTACTTTCAGAAGCAACAGAAATTTTGCGGATGGGTCAATCCGTTCGCGAGATATGGCAGTTTGGAGGTAAGAAACGCTTGAGAAGCTCAAAATTTTCGCAGTTCTGATGCTCGAAATGAATAACTGGAACGGCCAAGGGGAAAACTACACATACCGTTGTAATCGGGCGACTTTCTACTTTCAGATGAAACAGAAATTTTGCGGATTGGTCAATCCGTTCGCGAGATATGGCAGTTTGGAGGTAAGAAACGCTTGAGAAACTCAAAATTTTCGCAGTTCTGATGCTCGAAACGAATAACTGGAACGGCCTAGGGGAAAACTACACATACCGTTGTAATCGGGCGTGTTTCTACTTTCAGATGCAACAGAAATTTAGAGGATTGGTCATTCTGTTCGCGAGATATGGCAGTTTGGAGGTAAGAAACGCTTGAGAAACTCAAAATTTTCGCAGTTCTGATGCTCGAAGCGAATAACTGGAACGGCCTAGGGGAAAACTACACATACCGTTGTAATCGGGCGTGTTTCTACTTTCAGATGCAACAGAAATTTTGCGGATTGGTCATTCCGTTCGCGAGATATGGCAGTTTGGAGGTAAGAAACGCTTGAGAAACTCAAAATTTTCGCAGTTCTGATGCTCGAAACGAATAACTAGAACGGCCTAGGGGAAAAGTGCGCATACCGTTGTAATCGGGCGAGTTTCTACTTTCAGAAGCAACGGAAATTTTGCGGATGGGTCAATCCGTTCGCGAGATATGGCAGTTTGGAGGTAAGAAACGCTTGAGAAACTCAAAATTTTCGCAGTTCTGATGCTCGAAATGAATAACTGGAACGCCCTAGGGGAAAACTACACATACCGTTGTAATCGGGCGAGTTTCTACTCTCAGATGCAACAGAAATTTTGCGGATTGGTCAATCCGTTCGCGAGATATGGCAGTTTGGAGGTAAGAAACGCTTGAGAAACACAAAATTTTCGCAGTTCTGATGCTCGAAACGAATAACTAGAACGGCCTAGGGGAACACTACACCTACCGTTGTAATCGGGCGAGCTTCTACTTTCAGATGCAACAGAAATTTTACGGATTGGTCAATCCGTTCGCGAGACACGGCAGTTTGGAGGTAAGAAACGCTTGAGAAACTCAAAATTTTCGCAGTTCTGATGCTCGAAACGAATAACTAGAACGGCCTAGGGGAAAACTACACATACCGTTGTAATCGGGCGAGTTTGTACTTTCAGATGCAACAGAAATTTTGCGGATTGGTCAATCCGTTCGCGAGACATGGCAGTTTGAAGGTAAGAAACGCTTGAGGAACTCAAAATTTTCGCAGTTCTGATGCTCGACACGAATAACTAGAACGGCCCAGGGGAAAAGTGCCCATACCGTTGTAATCGGGCGAGTTTCTACTTTCAGATGCAACAGAAATTTTGCGGATGGGTCAATCCGTTCGCGAGATATGGCAGTTTGGATATAAGAAACGCTTGAGAAACTCAAAATTTTCGCAGTTCTGATGCTCGAAACGAATAACTGGAGCGGCCTAGGGGAAAAGTGCGCATACCGTTGTAATCGGGCGAGTTTCTGCTTTCAGAAGCAACAGAAATTTTGCGGATGGGTCAATCCGTTCGCGAGATATGGCAGTTTGGAGGTAAGAAACGCTTGAGAAACTCAAAATTTTCGCAGTTCTGATGCTCGAAACGAATAACTAGAACGGCCTAGGAGAAAACTACACCTACCGTTGTAATCGGGCGAGTTTCTACTTTCAGATGCAACAGAAATTTTACGGATTGATCAATCCGTTCGCGAGACATGGCAGTTTGAAGGTAAGAAACGCTTGAGGAACTCAAAATTTTCGCAGTTCTGATGCTCGACACGAATAACTAGAACGGCCCAGGGGAAAAGTGCCCATACCGTTGTAATCGGGCGAGTTTCTACTTTCAGAAGCAACAGAAATTTTGCGGATGGGTCAATCCGTTCGCGAGATATGGCAGTTTGGAGGTAAGAAACGCTTGAGAAACTCAAAATTTTCGCAGTTCTGATGCTCGAAATGAATAACTGGAACGGCCTAGGGGAAAACTACACATACCGTTGTAATCGGGCGAGTTTGTACTTTCAGATGCAACAGAAATTTTGCGGATTGGTCAATCCGTTCGCGAGATATGGCAGTTTGGAGGTAAGAAACGCTTGAGAAACTCAAAATTTTCGCAGTTCTGATGCTCGAAACGAATAACTAGAACGGCCTAGGGGAAAACTACACCTACCTTTGTAATCGGGCAAGTTTCTACATTCAAATGCAACAGAAATTTTGCGGATTGGTCAATCAGTTCGCGAGATATCGCAGTTTGGAGGAAAGAAACGCTTGAGAAACTCAAAATTTTCGCAGATCTGATGCTCGAAACGAATAACTGGAACGGCCTAGGGGAAAACTACACATACCGTTGTAATCGGGCGTGTTTCTACTTTCAGATGCAACAGAAATTTTGCGGATTGGTCATTCCGTTCGCGAGATATGGCAGTTTGGAGGTAAGAAACGCTTGAGAAACTCAAAATTTTCGCAGTTCTGATGCTCGAAACGAATAACTAGAACGGCCTAGGGGAAAAGTGCGCATACCGTTGTAATCGGGCGAGTTTCTACTTTCAGAAGCAACAGAAATTTTGCGGATGGGTCAATCCGTTCGCGAGATATGGCAGTTTGGAGGTAAGAAACGCTTGAGAAACTCAAAATTTTCGCAGTTCTGATGCTTGAAATGAATAACTGGAACGCCCTAGGGGAAAACTACACATACCATTGTAATCGGGCGAGTTTCTACTCTCAGATGCAACAGAAATTTTGCGGATTGGTCAATCCGTTCGCGAGATATGGCAGTTTGGAGGTAAGAAACGCTTGAGAAACACAAAATTTTCGCAGTTCTGATGCTCGAAACGAATAACTAGAACGGCCTAGGGGAACACTACACCTACCGTTGTAATCGGGCGAGCTTCTACTTTCAGATGCAACAGAAATTTTACGGATTGGTCAATCCGTTCGCGAGACACGGCAATTTGGAGGTAAGAAACGCTTGAGAAACTCAAAATTTTCGCAGTTCTGGTGCTCGAAACGAATAACTAGAACGGCCCAGGGGAAAAGTGCGCATACCATTGTAATCGGGCGAGTTTCTACTTTCAAATGCAACAGAAATTTTGCGGATTGGTCAATCCGTTCGCGAGATATGGCAGTTTGGAGGTAAGAAACGCTTGAGAAACTCAAAATTTTCGCAGTTCTGATGCTCGAAGCGAATAACTGGAACGGCCTAGGGGAAAACTACACATACCGTTGTAATCGGGCGTGTTTCTACTTTCAGATGCAACAGAAATTTTGCGGATTGGTCATTCCGTTCGCGAGATATGGCAGTTTGGAGGTAAGAAACGCTTGAGAAACTCAAAATTTTCGCAGTTCTGATGCTCGAAACGAATAACTAGAACGGCCTAGGGGAAAAGTGCGCATACCGTTGTAATCGGGCGAGTTTCTACTTTCAGAAGCAACAGAAATTTTGCGGATGGGTCAATCCGTTCGCGAGATATGGCAGTTTGGAGGTAAGAAACGCTTGAGAAACTCAAAATTTTCGCAGTTCTGATGCTCGAAATGAATAACTGGAACGCCCTAGGGGAAAACTACACATACCGTTGTAATCGGGCGAGTTTCTACTCTCAGATGCAACAGAAATTTTGCGGATTGGTCAATCCGTTCGCGAGATATGGCAGTTTGGAGGTAAGAAACGCTTGAGAAACACAAAATTTTCGCAGTTCTGATGCTCGAAACGAATAACTAGAACGGCCTAGGGGAACACTACACCTACCGTTGTAATCGGGCGAGCTTCTACTTTCAGATGCAACAGAAATTTTACGGATTGGTCAATCCGTTCGCGAGACACGGCAGTTTGGAGGTAAGAAACGCTTGAGAAACTCAAAATTTTCGCAGTTCTGATGCTCGAAACGAATAACTAGAACGGCCCAGGGGAAAAGTGCGCATACCATTGTAATCGGGCGAGTTTCTACTTTCAAGTGCAACAGAAATTTTGCGGATTGGTCAATCCGTTCGCGAGATATGGCAGTTTGGAGGTAAGAAACTCTTGAGAAACTCAAAATTTTCGCAGTTCTGATGCTCGAAGCGAATAACTGGAACGGCCTAGGGGAAAACTACACATACCGTTGTAATCGGGCGTGTTTCTACTTTCAGATGCAACAGAAATTTTGCGGATTGGTCATTCCGTTCGCGAGATATGGCAGTTTGGAGGTAAGAAACGCTTGAGAAACTCGAAATTTTCGCAGTTCTGATGCTCGAAACGAATAACTAGAACGGCCTAGGGGAAAAGTGCGCATACCGTTGTAATCGGGCGTGTTTCTACTTTCAGAAGCAACAGAAATTTTGCGGATGGGTCAATCCGTTCGCGAGATATGGCAGTTTGGAGGTAAGAAACGCTTGAGAAGCTCAAAATTTTCGCAGTTCTGATGCTCGAAATGAATAACTGGAACGGCCAAGGGGAAAACTACACATACCGTTGTAATCGGGCGACTTTCTACTTTCAGATGAAACAGAAATTTTGCGGATTGGTCAATCCGTTCGCGAGATATGGCAGTTTGGAGGTAAGAAACGCTTGAGAAACTCAAAATTTTCGCAGTTCTGATGCTCGAAACGAATAACTGGAACGGCCTAGGGGAAAACTACACATACCGTTGTAATCGGGCGTGTTTCTACTTTCAGATGCAACAGAAATTTAGAGGATTGGTCATTCTGTTCGCGAGATATGGCAGTTTGGAGGTAAGAAACGCTTGAGAAACTCAAAATTTTCGCAGTTCTGATGCTCGAAGCGAATAACTGGAACGGCCTAGGGGAAAACTACACATACCGTTGTAATCGGGCGTGTTTCTACTTTCAGATGCAACAGAAATTTTGCGGATTGGTCATTCCGTTCGCGAGATATGGCAGTTTGGAGGTAAGAAACGCTTGAGAAACTCAAAATTTTCGCAGTTCTGATGCTCGAAACGAATAACTAGAACGGCCTAGGGGAAAAGTGCGCATACCGTTGTAATCGGGCGAGTTTCTACTTTCAGAAGCAACAGAAATTTTGCGGATGGGTCAATCCGTTCGCGAGATATGGCAGTTTGGAGGTAAGAAACGCTTGAGAAACTCAAAATTTTCGCAGTTCTGATGCTCGAAATGAATAACTGGAACGCCCTAGGGGAAAACTACACATACCGTTGTAATCGGGCGAGTTTCTACTCTCAGATGCAACAGAAATTTTGCGGATTGGTCAATCCGTTCGCGAGATATGGCAGTTTGGAGGTAAGAAACGCTTGAGAAACACAAAATTTTCGCAGTTCTGATGCTCGAAACGAATAACTAGAACGGCCCACGGGAAAAGTGCGCATACCATTGTAATCGGGCGAGTTTCTACTTTCAAGTGCAACAGAAATTTTGCGGATTGGTCAATCCGTTCGCGAGATATGGCAGTTTGGAGGTAAGAAACGCTTGAGAAACTCAAAATTTTCGCAGTTCTGATGCTCGAAGCGAATAACTGGAACGGCCTAGGGGAAAACTACACATACCGTTGTAATCGGGCGTGTTTCTACTTTCAGATGCAACAGAAATTTTGCGGATTGGTCATTCCGTTCGCGAGATATGGCAGTTTGGAGGTAAGAAACGCTTGAGAAACTCGAAATTTTCGCAGTTCTGATGCTCGAAACGAATAACTAGAACGGCCTAGGGGAAAAGTGCGCATACCGTTGTAATCGGGCGTGTTTCTACTTTCAGAAGCAACAGAAATTTTGCGGATGGGTCAATCCGTTCGCGAGATATGGCAGTTTGGAGGTAAGAAACGCTTGAGAAGCTCAAAATTTTCGCAGTTCTGATGCTCGAAATGAATAACTGGAACGGCCTAGGGGAAAACTACACATACCGTTGTAATCGGGCGACTTTCTACTTTCAGATGAAACAGAAATTTTGCGGATTGGTCAATCCGTTCGCGAGATATGGCAGTTTGGAGGTAAGAAACGCTTGAGAAACTCAAAATTTTCGCAGTTCTGATGCTCGAAACGAATAACTGGAACGGCCTAGGGGAAAACTACACATACCGTTGTAATCGGGCGTGTTTCTACTTTCAGATGCAACAGAAATTTTGAGGATTGGTCATTCTGTTCGCGAGATATGGCAGTTTGGAGGTAAGAAACGCTTGAGAAACTCAAAATTTTCGCAGTTCTGATGCTCGAAACGAATAACTAGAACGGCCTAGGGGAAAAGTGCGCATACCGTTGTAATCGGACGAGTTTCTACTTTCAGAAGCAACAGAAATTTTGCGGATGGGTCAAACCGTTCGCGAGATATGGCAGTTTGGAGGTAAGAAACGCTTGAGAAACTCAAAATTTTCGCAGTTCTGATGCTCGAAATGAATAACTGGAACGGCCTAGGGGAAAAGTGCGCATACCATTGTAATCGGGCGAGTTTCTACTTTCAAATGCAACAGAAATTTTGCGGATTGGTCAATCCGTTCGCGAGATATGGCAGTTTGGAGGTAAGAAACGCTTGAGAAACTCAAAATTTTCGCAGTTCTGATGCTCGAAATGAATAACTAGAACGGCCCGGGGGAAAAGTGCGCATACCATTGTAATCGGGCTAGGTTCTACTTTCAAATGCAACAGAAATTTTGCGGATTGGTCAATCCGTTCGCGAGATATGGCAGTTTGGAGGTAAGAAACGCTTGAGAAACTCAAAATTTTCGCAGTTCTGATGCTCGAAACGAATAACTGGAACGGCCTAGTGGAAAACTACACATACCGTTGTAATCGGGCGAGTTTCTACTTTCAGATGCAACAGAAATTTTGCGGATTGGTCATTCCGTTCGCGAGATATGGCAGTTTGGAGGTAAGAAACGCTTGAGAAACTCAAAATTTTCGCAGTTCTGATGCTCGACACGAATAACTAGAACGGCCCAGGGGAAAAGTGCCCATACCGTTGTAATCGGGCGAGTTTCTACTCTCAGATGCAACAGAAATTTTGCGGATTGGTCAATCCGTTCGCGAGATATGGCAGTTTGGAGGTAAGAAACGCTTGAGAAACACAAAATTTTCGCAGTTCTGATGCTCGAAACGAATAACTAGAACGGCCTAGGGGAACACTACACCTACCGTTGTAATCGGGCGAGCTTCTACTTTCAGATGCAACAGAAATTTTACGGATTGGTCAATCCGTTCGCGAGACACGGCAGTTTGGAGGTAAGAAACGCTTGAGAAACTCAAAATTTTCGCAGTTCTGATGCTCGAAACGAATAACTAGAACGGCCCAGGGGAAAAGTGCGCATACCATTGTAATCGGGCGAGTTTCTACTTTCAAATGCAACAGAAATTTTGCGGATTGGTCAATCCGTTCGCGAGATATGGCAGTCTGGAGGTAAGAAACGCTTGAGAAACTCAAAATTTTCGCAGTTCTGATGCTCGAAACGAATAACTGGAACGGCCTAGGGGAAAACTACACATACCGTTGTAATCGGGCGTGTTTCTACTTTCAGATGCAACAGAAATTTTGCGGATTGGTCATTCCGTTCGCGAGATATGGCAGTTTGGAGGTAAGAAACGCTTGAGAAACTCGAAATTTTCGCAGTTCTGATGCTCGAAACGAATAACTAGAACGGCCTAGGGGAAAAGTGCGCATACCGTTGTAATCGGGCGTGTTTCTACTTTCAGAAGCAACAGAAATTTTGCGGATGGGTCAATCCGTTCGCGAGATATGGCAGTTTGGAGGTAAGAAACGCTTGAGAAACTCAAAATTTTCGCAGTTCTGATGCTCGAAATGAATAACTGGAACGGCCTAGGGGAAAACTACACATACCGTTGTAATCGGGCGACCTTCTACTTTCAGAAGAAACAGATATTTTGCGGATTGGTCAATCCGTTCGCGAGATATGGCAGTTTGGAGGTAAGAAACGCTTGAGAAACTCAAAATTTTCGCAGTTCTGATGCTCGAAACGAATAACTGGAACGGCCTAGGGGAAAACTACACATACCGTTGTAATCGGGCGTGTTTCTACTTTCAGATGCAACAGAAATTTTGCGGATTGGTCATTCTGTTCGCGAGATATGGCAGTTTGGAGGTAAGAAACGCTTGAGAAACTCAAAATTTTCGCAGTTCTGATGCTCGAAACGAATAACTAGAACGGCCTAGGGGAAAAGTGCGCATACCGTTGTAATCGGGCGAGTTTCTACTTTCAGAAGCAACAGAAATTTTGCGGATGGGTCAATCCGTTCGCGAGATATGGCAGTTTGCAGGTAAGAAACGCTTGAGAAACTCAAAATTTTCGCAGTTCTGATGCTCGAAATGAATAACTGGAACGGCCTAGGGGAAAAGTGCGCATACCATTGTAATCGGGCGAGTTTCTACTTTCAAATGCAACAGAAATTTTGCGGATTGGTCAATCCGTTCGCGAGATATGGCAGTTTGGAGGTAAGAAACGCTTGAGAAACTCAAAATTTTCGCAGTTCTGATGCTCGAAATGAATAACTAGAACGGCCCGGGGGAAAAGTGCGCATACCATTGTAATCGGGCTAGGTTCTACTTTCAAATGCAACAGAAATTTTGCGGATTGGTCAATCCGTTCGCGAGATATGGCAGTTTGGAGGTAAGAAACGCTTGAGAAACTCAAAATTTTCGCAGTTCTGATGCTCGAAACGAATAACTGGAACGGCCTAGTGGAAAACTACACATACCGTTGTAATCGGGCGAGTTTCTACTTTCAGATGCAACAGAAATTTTGCGGATTGGTCATTCCGTTCGCGAGATATGGCAGTTTGGAGGTAAGAAACGCTTGAGAAACTCAAAATTTTCGCAGTTCTGATGCTCGACACGAATAACTAGAACGGCCCAGGGGAAAAGTGCCCATACCGTTGTAATCGGGCGAGTTTCTACTCTCAGATGCAACAGAAATTTTGCGGATTGGTCAATCCGTTCGCGAGATATGGCAGTTTGGAGGTAAGAAACGCTTGAGAAACACAAAATTTTCGCAGTTCTGATGCTCGAAACGAATAACTAGAACGGCCTAGGGGAACACTACACCTACCGTTGTAATCGGGCGAGCTTCTACTTTCAGATGCAACAGAAATTTTACGGATTGGTCAATCCGTTCGCGAGACACGGCAGTTTGGAGGTAAGAAACGCTTGAGAAACTCAAAATTTTCGCAGTTCTGATGCTCGAAACGAATAACTAGAACGGCCCAGGGGAAAAGTGCGCATACCATTGTAATCGGGCGAGTTTCTACTTTCAAATGCAACAGAAATTTTGCGGATTGGTCAATCCGTTCGCGAGATATGGCAGTCTGGAGGTAAGAAACGCTTGAGAAACTCAAAATTTTCGCAGTTCTGATGCTCGAAACGAATAACTGGAACGGCCTAGGGGAAAACTACACATACCGTTGTAATCGGGCGTGTTTCTACTTTCAGATGCAACAGAAATTTTGCGGATTGGTCATTCCGTTCGCGAGATATGGCAGTTTGGAGGTAAGAAACGCTTGAGAAACTCGAAATTTTCGCAGTTCTGATGCTCGAAACGAATAACTGGAACGGCCTAGGGGAAAACTACACATACCGTTGTAATCGGGCGAGTTTCTACTTTCAGATGCAACAGAAATTTTGCGGATTGGTCATTCCGTTCGCGAGATATGGCAGTTTGGAGGTAAGAAACGCTTGAGAAACTCAAAATTTTCGCAGTTATGATGCTCGAAACGAATAACTAGAACGGCCTAGGGGAAAACTACACCCACCGTTGTAATCGGGCGAGTTTCTACTTTCAGATGCAACAGAAATTTTGCGGATTGGTCAATCCGTTCGCGAGATATGGCAGTTTGGAGGTAAGAAACGCTTGAGAAACTCAAAATTTTCGCAGTTATGATGCTCGAAACAAATAACTAGATCGGCCCAGGGGAAAAGTGCGCATACCATTGTAATCGGGCGAGCTTCTACTTTCAGATGCAACAGAAATTTTACGGATTGGCCAATCCGTTCGCGAGACATGACAGTTTGGAGGTAAGAAACGCTTGAGAAACTCAAAATTTTCGCAGTTCTGATGCTCGACACGAATAACTAGAACGGCCCAGGGGAAAAGTGCCCATACCGTTGTAATCGGGCGAGTTTCTACTCTCAGATGCAACAGAAATTTTGCGGATTGGTCAATCCGTTCGCGAGATATGGCAGTTTGGAGGTAAGAAACGCTTGAGAAACACAAAATTTTCGCAGTTCTGATGCTCGAAACGAATAACTAGAACGGCCTAGGGGAACACTACACCTACCGTTGTAATCGGGCGAGCTTCTACTTTCAGATGCAACAGAAATTTTACGGATTGGTCAATCCGTTCGCGAGACACGGCAGTTTGGAGGTAAGAAACGCTTGAGAAACTCAAAATTTTCGCAGTTCTGATACTCGAAACGAATAACTAGAACGGCCCAGGGGAAAAGTGCGCATACCATTGTAATCGGGCGAGTTTCTACTTTCAAATGCAACAGAAATTTTGCGGATTGGTCAATCCGTTCGCGAGATATGGCAGTCTGGAGGTAAGAAACGCTTGAGAAACTCAAAATTTTCGCAGTTCTGATGCTCGAAACGAATAACTGGAACGGCCTAGGGGAAAACTACACATACCGTTGTAATCGGGCGTGTTTCTACTTTCAGATGCAACAGAAATTTTGCGGATTGGTCATTCCGTTCGCGAGATATGGCAGTTTGGAGGTAAGAAACGCTTGAGAAACTCGAAATTTTCGCAGTTCTGATGCTCGAAACGAATAACTAGAACGGCCTAGGGGAAAAGTGCGCATACCGTTGTAATCGGGCGTGTTTCTACTTTCAGAAGCAACAGAAATTTTGCGGATGGGTCAATCCGTTCGCGAGATATGGCAGTTTGGAGGTAAGAAACGCTTGAGAAACTCAAAATTTTCGCAGTTCTGATGCTCGAAATGAATAACTGGAACGGCCTAGGGGAAAACTACACATACCGTTGTAATCGGGCGACCTTCTACTTTCAGAAGAAACAGATATTTTGCGGATTGGTCAATCCGTTCGCGAGATATGGCAGTTTGGAGGTAAGAAACGCTTGAGAAACTCAAAATTTTCGCAGTTCTGATGCTCGAAACGAATAACTGGAACGGCCTAGGGGAAAACTACACATACCGTTGTAATCGGGCGTGTTTCTACTTTCAGATGCAACAGAAATTTTGCGGATTGGTCATTCTGTTCGCGAGATATGGCAGTTTGGAGGTAAGAAACGCTTGAGAAACTCAAAATTTTCGCAGTTCTGATGCTCGAAACGAATAACTAGAACGGCCTAGGGGAAAAGTGCGCATACCGTTGTAATCGGGCGAGTTTCTACTTTCAGAAGCAACAGAAATTTTGCGGATGGGTCAATCCGTTCGCGAGATATGGCAGTTTGCAGGTAAGAAACGCTTGAGAAACTCAAAATTTTCGCAGTTCTGATGCTCGAAATGAATAACTGGAACGGCCTAGGGGAAAAGTGCGCATACCATTGTAATCGGGCGAGTTTCTACTTTCAAATGCAACAGAAATTTTGCGGATTGGTCAATCCGTTCGCGAGATATGGCAGTTTGGAGGTAAGAAACGCTTGAGAAACTCAAAATTTTCGCAGTTCTGATGCTCGACACGAATAACTAGAACGGCCCAGGGGAAAAATGCCCATACCGTTGTAATCGGGGCGTGTTTCTACTTTCAGATGCAACAGAAATTTTGCGGATTGGTCAATCCGTTCGCGAGATATGGCCGTTTGGATGTAAGAAACGCTTTAGAATCTCAAAATTTTCGCAGTTCTGATGCTCGAAACGAATAACTAGAACGGCCCAGGGGAAAAGTGCGCATACCATTGTAATCGGGCTAGGTTCTACTTTCAAATGCAACAGAAATTTTGCGGATTGGTCAATCCGTTCGCGAGATATGGCAGTTTGGAGGTAAGAAACGCTTGAGAAACTCAAAATTTTCGCAGTTCTGATGCTCGAAACGAATAACTGGAACGGCCTAGGGGAAAACTACACATACCGTTGTAATCGGGCGAGTTTCTACTTTCAGATGCATCAGAAATTTTGCGGATTGGTCATTCCGTTCGCGAGATATGGCAGTTTGGAGGTAAGAAACGCTTGAGAAACTCAAAATTTTCGCAGATATGATGCTCGAAACGAATAACTAGAACGGCCCAGGGGAAAAGTGCGCATACCATTGTAATCGGGCGAGTTTCTACTTTCAAATGCAACAGAAATTTTGCGGATTGGTCAATCCGTTCGCGAGATATGGCAGTTTGGAGGTAAGAAACGCTTGAGAAACTCAAAATTTTCGCAGTTCTGATGCTCGAAACGAATAACTGGAACGGCCTAGGGGAAAACTACACATACCGTTGTAATCGGGCGTGTTTCTACTTTCAGATGCAACAGAAATTTTGCGAATTGGTCAATCCGTTCGCGAGATATGGCAGTTTGGAGGTAAGAAACGCTTGAGAAACTCCAAAATTTTCGCAGTTCTGATGCTCGAAATGAATAACTGGAGCGGCCTAGGAGAAAACTACACATACCGTTGTAATCGGGCGAGTTTCTACTTTCAGATGCAACAGAAATTTTGCGGATTGGTCAATCCGTTCGCGAGATATGGCAGTTTGGAGGTAAGAAACGCTTGAGAAACTCAAAATTTTCGCAGTTCTGATGCTCGAAACGAATAACTAGAACGGCCTAGGGGAAAACTACACCTACCGTTGTAATCGGGCGCGTTTCTACTTTCAGATGCAACAGAAATTTTACGGATTGGTCAATCCGTTCGCGAGACATGGCAGTTTGAAGGTAAGAAACGCTTGAGGAACTCAAAATTTTCGCAGTTCTGATGCTCGACACGAATAACTAGAACGGCCCAGGGGAAAAGTGCCCATACCGTTGTAATCGGGCGAGTTTCTACTTTCAGATGCAACAGAAATTTTGCGGATGGGTCAATCCGTTCGCGAGATATGGCAGTTTGGATATAAGAAACGCTTGAGAAACTCAAAATTTTCGCAGTTCTGATGCTCGAAACGAATAACTGGAACGGCCTAGGGGAAAAGTGCGCATACCGTTGTAATCGGGCGAGTTTCTGTTTTCAGACGCAACAGAAATTTTGCGGATTGGTCAATCCGTTCGCGAGACATGGCAGTTTGGAGGCAAGAAACGCTTGAGAAACTCAAAATTTTCGCAGTTCTGATGCTCGACACGAATAACTAGAACGGCCCAGGGGAAGAGTGCCCATACCGTTGTAATCGGGCGAGTTTCTACTTTCAGAAGCAACAGAAATTTTGCGGATGGGTCAATCCGTTCGCGAGATATGGCAGTTTGGAGGTAAGAAACGCTTGAGAAACTCAAAATTTTCGCAGTTCTGATGCTCGAAATGAATAACTGGAACGGCCTAGGGGAAAACTACACATACCGTTGTAATCGGGCGTGTTTCTACTTTCAGATGCAACAGAAATTTTGCGAATTGGTCAATCCGTTCGCGAGATATGGCAGTTTGGAGGTAAGAAACGCTTGAGAAACTCCAAAATTTTCGCAGTTCTGATGCTCGAAATGAATAACTGGAGCGGCCTAGGAGAAAACTACACATACCGTTGTAATCGGGCGAGTTTCTACTTTCAGATGCAACAGAAATTTTGCGGATTGGTCAATCCGTTCGCGAGATATGGCAGTTTGGAGGTAAGAAACGCTTGAGAAACTCAAAATTGTCGCAGTTCTGATGCTCGAAACGAATAACTAGAACGGCCTAGGGGAAAACTACACCTACCGTTGTAATCGGGCGCGTTTCTACTTTCAGATGCAACAGAAATTTTACGGATTGGTCAATCCGTTCGCGAGACATGGCAGTTTGAAGGTAAGAAACGCTTGAGGAACTCAAAATTTTCGCAGTTCTGATGCTCGACACGAATAACTAGAACGGCCCAGGGGAAAAGTGCCCATACCGTTGTAATCGGGCGAGTTTCTACTTTCAGATGCAACAGAAATTTTGCGGATGGGTCAATCCGTTCGCGAGATATGGCAGTTTGGATATAAGAAACGCTTGAGAAACTCAAAATTTTCGCAGTTCTGATGCTCGAAACGAATAACTGGAACGGCCTAGGGGAAAAGTGCGCATACCGTTGTAATCGGGCGAGTTTCTGTTTTCAGATGCAACAGAAATTTTGCGGATTGGTCAATCCGTTCGCGAGACATGGCAGTTTGGAGGCAAGAAACGCTTGAGAAACTCAAAATTTTCGCAGTTCTGATGCTCGACACGAATAACTCGAACGGCCCAGGGGAAGAGTGCCCATACCGTTGTAATCGGGCGAGTTTCTACTTTCAGAAGCAACAGAAATTTTGCGGATGGGTCAATCCGTTCGCGAGATATGGCAGTTTGGAGGTAAGAAACGCTTGAGAAACTCAAAATTTTCGCAGTTCTGATGCTCGAAATGAATAACTGGAACGCCCTAGGGGAAAACTACACATACCGTTGTAATCGGGCGAGTTTCTACTCTCAGATGCAACAGAAATTTTGCGGATTGGTCAATCCGTTCGCGAGATATGGCAGTTTGGAGGTAAGAAACGCTTGAGAAACACAAAATTTTCGCAGTTCTGATGCTCGAAACGAATAACTAGAACGGCCTAGGGGAACACTACACCTACCGTTGTAATCGGGCGAGCTTCTACTTTCAGATGCAACAGAAATTTTACGGATTGGTCAATCCGTTCGCGAGACACGGCAGTTTGGAGGTAAGAAACGCTTGAGAAACTCAAAATTTTCGCAGTTCTGATGCTCGAAACGAATAACTAGAACGGCCCAGGGGAAAAGTGCGCATACCATTGTAATCGGGCGAGTTTCTACTTTCAAGTGCAACAGAAATTTTGCGGATTGGTCAATCCGTTCGCGAGATATGGCAGTTTGGAGGTAAGAAACGCTTGAGAAACTCAAAATTTTCGCTGTTCTGATGCTCGAAGCGAATAACTGGAACGGCCTAGGGGAAAACTACACATACCGTTGTAATCGGGCGTGTTTCTACTTTCAGATGCAACAGAAATTTTGCGGATTGGTCATTCCGTTCGCGAGATATGGCAGTTTGGAGGTAAGAAACGCTTGAGAAACTCGAAATTTTCGCAGTTCTGATGCTCGAAACGAATAACTAGAACGGCCTAGGGGAAAAGTGCGCATACCGTTGTAATCGGGCGTGTTTCTACTTTCAGAAGCAACAGAAATTTTGCGGATGGGTCAATCCGTTCGCGAGATATGGCAGTTTGGAGGTAAGAAACGCTTGAGAAGCTCAAAATTTTCGCAGTTCTGATGCTCGAAATGAATAACTGGAACGGCCAAGGGGAAAACTACACATACCGTTGTAATCGGGCGACTTTCTACTTTCAGATGAAACAGAAATTTTGCGGATTGGTCAATCCGTTCGCGAGATATGGCAGTTTGGAGGTAAGAAACGCTTGAGAAACTCAAAATTTTCGCAGTTCTGATGCTCGAAACGAATAACTGGAACGGCCTAGGGGAAAACTACACATACCGTTGTAATCGGGCGTGTTTCTACTTTCAGATGCAACAGAAATTTAGAGGATTGGTCATTCTGTTCGCGAGATATGGCAGTTTGGAGGTAAGAAACGCTTGAGAAACTCAAAATTTTCGCAGTTCTGATGCTCGAAGCGAATAACTGGAACGGCCTAGGGGAAAACTACACATACCGTTGTAATCGGGCGTGTTTCTACTTTCAGATGCAACAGAAATTTTGCGGATTGGTCATTCCGTTCGCGAGATATGGCAGTTTGGAGGTAAGAAACGCTTGAGAAACTCAAAATTTTCGCAGTTCTGATGCTCGAAACGAATAACTAGAACGGCCTAGGGGAAAAGTGCGCATACCGTTGTAATCGGGCGAGTTTCTACTTTCAGAAGCAACAGAAATTTTGCGGATGGGTCAATCCGTTCGCGAGATATGGCAGTTTGGAGGTAAGAAACGCTTGAGAAACTCAAAATTTTCGCAGTTCTGATGCTCGAAATGAATAACTGGAACGCCCTAGGGGAAAACTACACATACCGTTGTAATCGGGCGAGTTTCTACTCTCAGATGCAACAGAAATTTTGCGGATTGGTCAATCCGTTCGCGAGATATGGCAGTTTGGAGGTAAGAAACGCTTGAGAAACACAAAATTTTCGCAGTTCTGATGCTCGAAACGAATAACTAGAACGGCCTAGGGGAACACTACACCTACCGTTGTAATCGGGCGAGTTTCTACTTTCAGATGCAACAGAAATTTTACGGATTGGTCAATCCGTTCGCGAGACACGGCAGTTTGGAGGTAAGAAACGCTTGAGAAACTCAAAATTTTCGCAGTTCTGATGCTCGAAACGAATAACTAGAACGGCCTAGGGGAAAAGTGCGCATACCGTTGTAATCGGGCGAGTTTCTACTTTCAGAAGCAACAGAAATTTTGCGGATGGGTCAATCCGTTCGCGAGATATGGCAGTTTGGAGGTAAGAAACGCTTGAGAAACTCAAAATTTTCGCAGTTCTGATGCTCGAAATGAATAACTGGAACGCCCTAGGGGAAAACTACACATACCGTTGTAATCGGGCGAGTTTCTACTCTCAGATGCAACAGAAATTTTGCGGATTGGTCAATCCGTTCGCGAGATATGGCAGTTTGGAGGTAAGAAACGCTTGAGAAACACAAAATTTTCGCAGTTCTGATGCTCGAAACGAATAACTAGAACGGCCTAGGGGAACACTACACCTACCGTTGTAATCGGGCGAGTTTCTACTTTCAGATGCAACAGAAATTTTGCGGATTGGTCATTCCGTTCGCGAGATATGGCAGTTTGGAGGTAAGAAACGCTTGAGAAACTCGAAATTTTCGCAGTTCTGATGCTCGAAACGAATAACTAGAACGGCCTAGGGGAAAAGTGCGCATACCGTTGTAATCGGGCATGTTTCTACTTTCAGAAGCAACAGAAATTTTGCGGATGGGTCAATCCGTTCGCGAGATAGGGCAGTTTGGAGGTAAGAAACGCTTGAGAAGCTCAAAATTTTCGCAGTTCTGATGCTCGAAATGAATAACTGGAACGGCCTAGGGGAAAACTACACATACCGTTGTAATCGGGCGACTTTCTACTTTCAGATGAAACAGAAATTTTGCGGATTGGTCAATCCGTTCGCGAGATATGGCAGTTTGGAGGTAAGAAACGCTTGAGAAACTCAAAATTTTCGCAGTTCTGATGCTCGAAACGAATAACTGGAACGGCCTAGGGGAAAACTACACATACCGTTGTAATCGGGCGTGTTTCTACTTTCAGATGCAACAGAAATTTTGAGGATTGGTCATTCTGTTCGCGAGATATGGCAGTTTGGAGGTAAGAAACGCTTGAGAAACTCAAAATTTTCGCAGTTCTGATGCTCGAAGCGAATAACTGGAACGGCCTAGGGGAAAACTACACATACCGTTGTAATCGGGCGTGTTTCTACTTTCAGATGCAACAGAAATTTTGCGGATTGGTCATTCCGTTCGCGAGATATGGCATTTTGGAGGTAAGAAACGCTTGAGAAACTCAAAATTTTCGCAGTTCTGCTGCTCGAAATGAATAACTGGAACGCCCTAGGGGAAAACTACACATACCGTTATAATCGGGCGAGTTTCTACTCTCAGATGCAACAGAAATTTTGCGGATTGGTCAATCCCTTCGCGAGATATGGCAGTTTGGAGGTAAGAAACGCTTGAGAAACACAAAATTTTCGCAGTTCTGATGCTCGAAACGAATAACTAGAACGGCCTAGGGGAACACTACACCTACCGTTGTAATCGGGCGAGTTTCTACTTTCAGATGCAACAGAAATTTTACGGATTGGTCAATCCGTTCGCGAGACACGGCAGTTTGGAGGTAAGAAACGCTTGAGAAACTCAAAATTTTCGCAGTTCTGATGCTCGAAACGAATAACTAGAACGGCCCACGGGAAAAGTGCGCATACCATTGTAATCGGGCGAGTTTCTACTTTCAAGTGCAACAGAAATTTTGCGGATTGGTCAATCCGTTCGCGAGATATGGCAGTTTGGAGGTAAGAAACGCTTGAGAAACTCAAAATTTTCGCAGTTCTGATGCTCGAAGCGAATAACTGGAACGGCCTAGGGGAAAACTACACATACCGTTGTAATCGGGCGTGTTTCTACTT
Source organism: Ptiloglossa arizonensis (assembly GCF_051014685.1). Lineage (NCBI taxonomy): Eukaryota > Metazoa > Arthropoda > Insecta > Hymenoptera > Colletidae > Ptiloglossa > Ptiloglossa arizonensis. The sequence continues at coordinate 1,026,350 of NW_027478510.1, forward strand.
TCAGATGCAACAGAAATTTTGCGGATTGGTCATTCCGTTCGCGAGATATGGCAGTTTGGACGTAAGAAACGCTTGAGAAACTCGAAATTTTCGCAGTTCTGATGCTCGAAACGAATAACTAGAACGGCCTAGGGGAAAAGTGCGCATACCGTTGTAATCGGGCGTGTTTCTACTTTCAGAAGCAACAGAAATTTTGCGGATGGGTCAATCCGTTCGCGAGATATGGCAGTTTGGAGGTAAGAAACGCTTGAGAAGCTCAAAATTTTCGCAGTTCTGATGCTCGAAATGAATAACTGGAACGGCCTAGGGGAAAACTACACATACCGTTGTAATCGGGCGACTTTCTACTTTCAGATGAAACAGAAATTTTGCGGATTGGTCAATCCGTTCGCGAGATATGGCAGTTTGGAGGTAAGAAACGCTTGGGAAACTCAAAATTTTCGCAGTTCTGATGCTCGAAACGAATAACTAGAACGGCCCAGGGGAAAAGTGCCCATACCGTTGTAATCGGGCGAGTTTCTACTTTCAGATGCAACAGAAATTTTGCGGATTGATCAATCCGTTCGCGAGATATGGCAGTTTGGATATAAGAAACGCTTGAGAAACTCAAATTTTTCGCAGTTCTGATGCTCGAAACGAGTAACTAGAACGGCCTAGGGGAAAACTACACATACCGTTGTAATCGGGCGTGTTTCTACTTTCAGATGCAACAGAAATTTTGCGGATTGGTCATTCCGTTCGCGAGATATGGCAGATTGGAGGTAAGAAACGCTTGAGAAACTCAAAATTTTCGCAGTTCTGATGCTCGACACGAATAACTAGAACGGCCCAGGGGAAAAGTGCCCATACCGTTGTAATCGGGCGAGTTTCTACTTTCAGATGCAACAGAAATTTTGCGGATTGATCAATCCGTTCGCGAGATATGGCAGTTTGGATATAAGAAACGCTTGAGAAACTCAAAATTTTCGCAGTTCTGATGCTCGACACGAATAACTAGAACGGCCCAGGGGAAAAGTGCCCATACCGTTGTAATCGGGCGAGTTTCTACTCTCAGATGCAACAGAAATTTTGCGGATTGGTCAATCCGTTCGCGAGATATGGCAGTTTGGAGGTAAGAAACGCTTGAGAAACACAAAATTTTCGCAGTTCTGATGCTCGAAACGAATAACTAGAACGGCCTAGGGGAACACTACACCTACCGTTGTAATCGGGCGAGCTTCTACTTTCAGATGCAACAGAAATTTTACGGATTGGTCAATCCGTTCGCGAGACACGGCAGTTTGGAGGTAAGAAACGCTTGAGAAACTCAAAATTTTCGCAGTTCTGATGCTCGAAACGAATAACTAGAACGGCCCAGGGGAAAAGTGCGCATACCATTGTAATCGGGCGAGTTTCTACTTTCAAATGCAACAGAAATTTTGCGGATTGGTCAATCCGTTCGCGAGATATGGCAGTCTGGAGGTAAGAAACGCTTGAGAAACTCAAAATTTTCGCAGTTCTGATGCTCGAAACGAATAACTGGAACGGCCTAGGGGAAAACTACACATACCGTTGTAATCGGGCGTGTTTCTACTTTCAGATGCAACAGAAATTTTGCGGATTGGTCATTCCGTTCGCGAGATATGGCAGTTTGGAGGTAAGAAACGCTTGAGAAACTCGAAATTTTCGCAGTTCTGATGCTCGAAACGAATAACTGGAACGGCCTAGGGGAAAACTACACATACCGTTGTAATCGGGCGACTTTCTACTTTCAGATGAAACAGAAATTTTGCGGATTGGTCAATCCGTTCGCGAGATATGGCAGTTTGGAGGTAAGAAACGCTTGAGAAACTCAAAATTTTCGCAGTTCTGATGCTCGAAACGAATAACTGGAACGGCCTAGGGGAAAACTACACATACCGTTGTAATCGGGCGTGTTTCTACTTTCAGATGCAACAGAAATTTTGAGGATTGGTCATTCTGTTCGCGAGATATGGCAGTTTGGAGGTAAGAAACGCTTGAGAAACTCAAAATTTTCGCAGTTCTGATGCTCGAAGCGAATAACTGGAACGACCTAGGGGAAAACTACACATACCGTTGTAATCGGGCGTGTTTCTACTTTCAGATGCAACAGAAATTTTGCGGATTGGTCATTCCGTTCGCGAGATATGGCATTTTGGAGGTAAGAAACGCTTGAGAAACTCAAAATTTTCGCAGTTCTGCTGCTCGAAATGAATAACTGGAACGCCCTAGGGGAAAACTACACATACCGTTATAATCGGGCGAGTTTCTACTCTCAGATGCAACAGAAATTTTGCGGATTGGTCAATCCGTTCGCGAGATATGGCAGTTTGGAGGTAAGAAACGCTTGAGAAACACAAAATTTTCGCAGTTCTGATGCTCGAAACGAATAACTAGAACGGCCTAGGGGAACACTACACCTACCGTTGTAATCGGGCGAGTTTCTACTTTCAGATGCAACAGAAATTTTACGGATTGGTCAATCCGTTCGCGAGACACGGCAGTTTGGAGGTAAGAAACGCTTGAGAAACTCAAAATTTTCGCAGTTCTGATGCTCGAAACGAATAACTAGAACGGCCCACGGGAAAAGTGCGCATACCATTGTAATCGGGCGAGTTTCTACTTTCAAGTGCAACAGAAATTTTGCGGATTGGTCAATCCGTTCGCGAGATATGGCAGTTTGGAGGTAAGAAACGCTTGAGAAACTCAAAATTTTCGCAGTTCTGATGCTCGAAGCGAATAACTGGAACGGCCTAGGGGAAAACTACACATACCGTTGTAATCGGGCGTGTTTCTACTTTCAGATGCAACAGAAATTTTGCGGATTGGTCATTCCGTTCGCGAGATATGGCAGTTTGGACGTAAGAAACGCTTGAGAAACTCGAAATTTTCGCAGTTCTGATGCTCGAAACGAATAACTAGAACGGCCTAGGGGAAAAGTGCGCATACCGTTGTAATCGGGCGTGTTTCTACTTTCAGAAGCAACAGAAATTTTGCGGATGGGTCAATCCGTTCGCGAGATATGGCAGTTTGGAGGTAAGAAACGCTTGAGAAGCTCAAAATTTTCGCAGTTCTGATGCTCGAAATGAATAACTGGAACGGCCTAGGGGAAAACTACACATACCGTTGTAATCGGGCGACTTTCTACTTTCAGATGAAACAGAAATTTTGCGGATTGGTCAATCCGTTCGCGAGATATGGCAGTTTGGAGGTAAGAAACGCTTGGGAAACTCAAAATTTTCGCAGTTCTGATGCTCGAAACGAATAACTAGAACGGCCTAGGGGAAAAGTGCGCATACCGTTGTAATCGGGCGAGTTTCTATTTTCAGATGCAACAGAAATTTTGCGGATTGGTCAATCCGTTCGCGAGATATGGCAGTTTGGAGGTAAGAAACGCTTGAGAAACTCAAAATTTTCGCAGTTCTGATGCTCGAAACGAATAACTAGAACGGCCTAGGGGAAAACGACACCTACCTTTGTAATCGTGCGAGTTTCTACTTTCAGATGCAACAGAAATTTTGCGGATTGGTCAATCCGTTCGCGAGACATGGCAGTTTGGAGGTAAGAAACGCTTGAGAAACTCAAAATTTTCGCAGTTCTGATGCTCGAAACGAATAACTAGAACGGCCCAGGGGAAAAGTGCCCATACCGTTGTAATCGGGCGAGTTTCTACTTTCAGATGCAACAGAAATTTTGCGGATTGATCAATCCGTTCGCGAGATATGGCAGTTTGGATATAAGAAACGCTTGAGAAACTCAAATTTTTCGCAGTTCTGATGCTCGAAACGAGTAACTAGAACGGCCTAGGGGAAAACTACACATACCGTTGTAATCGGGCGTGTTTCTACTTTCAGATGCAACAGAAATTTTGCGGATTGGTCATTCCGTTCGCGAGATATGGCAGATTGGAGGTAAGAAACGCTTGAGAAACTCAAAATTTTCGCAGTTCTGATGCTCGACACGAATAACTAGAACGGCCCAGGGGAAAAGTGCCCATACCGTTGTAATCGGGCGAGTTTCTACTTTCAGATGCAACAGAAATTTTGCGGATTGATCAATCCGTTCGCGAGATATGGCAGTTTGGATATAAGAAACGCTTGAGAAACTCAAAATTTTCGCAGTTCTGATGCTCGACACGAATAACTAGAACGGCCCAGGGGAAAAGTGCCCATACCGTTGTAATCGGGCGAGTTTCTACTCTCAGATGCAACAGAAATTTTGCGGATTGGTCAATCCGTTCGCGAGATATGGCAGTTTGGAGGTAAGAAACGCTTGAGAAACACAAAATTTTCGCAGTTCTGATGCTCGAAACGAATAACTAGAACGGCCTAGGGGAACACTACACCTACCGTTGTAATCGGGCGAGCTTCTACTTTCAGATGCAACAGAAATTTTACGGATTGGTCAATCCGTTCGCGAGACACGGCAGTTTGGAGGTAAGAAACGCTTGAGAAACTCAAAATTTTCGCAGTTCTGATGCTCGAAACGAATAACTAGAACGGCCCAGGGGAAAAGTGCGCATACCATTGTAATCGGGCGAGTTTCTACTTTCAAATGCAACAGAAATTTTGCGGATTGGTCAATCCGTTCGCGAGATATGGCAGTCTGGAGGTAAGAAACGCTTGAGAAACTCAAAATTTTCGCAGTTCTGATGCTCGAAACGAATAACTGGAACGGCCTAGGGGAAAACTACACATACCGTTGTAATCGGGCGTGTTTCTACTTTCAGATGCAACAGAAATTTTGCGGATTGGTCATTCCGTTCGCGAGATATGGCAGTTTGGAGGTAAGAAACGCTTGAGAAACTCGAAATTTTCGCAGTTCTGATGCTCGAAACGAATAACTGGAACGGCCTAGGGGAAAACTACACATACCGTTGTAATCGGGCGAGTTTCTACTTTCAGATGCAACAGAAATTTTGCGGATTGGTCATTCCGTTCGCGAGATATGGCAGTTTGGAGGTAAGAAACGCTTGAGAAACTCAAAATTTTCGCAGTTCTGATGCTCGAAACGAATAACTAGAACGGCCTAGGGGAAAAGTGCGCATACCGTTGTAATCGGGCGAGTTTCTACTTTCAGAAGCAACAGAAATTTTGCGGATGGGTCAATCCGTTCGCGAGATATGGCAGTTTGGAGGTAAGAAACGCTTGAGAAACTCAAAATTTTCGCAGTTCTGATGCTCGAAATGAATAACTGGAACGCCCTAGGGGAAAACTACACATACCGTTGTAATCGGGCGAGTTTCTACTCTCAGATGCAACAGAAATTTTGCGGATTGGTCAATCCGTTCGCGAGATATGGCAGTTTGGAGGTAAGAAACGCTTGAGAAACACAAAATTTTCGCAGTTCTGATGCTCGAAACGAATAACTAGAACGGCCTAGGGGAACACTACACCTACCGTTGTAATCGGGCGAGTTTCTACTTTCAGATGCAACAGAAATTTTACGGATTGGTCAATCCGTTCGCGAGACACGGCAGTTTGGAGGTAAGAAACGCTTGAGAAACTCAAAATTTTCGCAGTTCTGATGCTCGAAACGAATAACTAGAACGGCCCACGGGAAAAGTGCGCATACCATTGTAATCGGGCGAGTTTCTACTTTCAAGTGCAACAGAAATTTTGCGGATTGGTCAATCCGTTCGCGAGATATGGCAGTTTGGAGGTAAGAAACGCTTGAGAAACTCAAAATTTTCGCAGTTCTGATGCTCGAAGCGAATAACTGGAACGGCCTAGGGGAAAACTACACATACCGTTGTAATCGGGCGTGTTTCTACTTTCAGATGCAACAGAAATTTTGCGGATTGGTCATTCCGTTCGCGAGATATGGCAGTTTGGAGGTAAGAAACGCTTGAGAAACTCGAAATTTTCGCAGTTCTGATGCTCGAAACGAATAACTAGAACGGCCTAGGGGAAAAGTGCGCATACCGTTGTAATCGGGCGTGTTTCTACTTTCAGAAGCAACAGAAATTTTGCGGATGGGTCAATCCGTTCGCGAGATATGGCAGTTTGGAGGTAAGAAACGCTTGAGAAGCTCAAAATTTTCGCAGTTCTGATGCTCGAAATGAATAACTGGAACGGCCTAGGGGAAAACTACACATACCGTTGTAATCGGGCGACTTTCTACTTTCAGATGAAACAGAAATTTTGCGGATTGGTCAATCCGTTCGCGAGATATGGCAGTTTGGAGGTAAGAAACGCTTGAGAAACTCAAAATTTTCGCAGTTCTGATGCTCGAAACGAATAACTGGAACGGCCTAGGGGAAAACTACACATACCGTTGTAATCGGGCGTGTTTCTACTTTCAGATGCAACAGAAATTTTGAGGATTGGTCATTCTGTTCGCGAGATATGGCAGTTTGGAGGTAAGAAACGCTTGAGAAACTCAAAAGTTTCGCAGTTCTGATGCTCGAAACGAATAACTAGAACGGCCTAGGGGAAAAGTGCGCATACCGTTGTAATCGGACGAGTTTCTACTTTCAGAAGCAACAGAAATTTTGCGGATGGGTCAATCCGTTCGCGAGATATGGCAGTTTGGAGGTAAGAAACGCTTGAGAAACTCAAAATTTTCGCAGTTCTGATGCTCGAAATGAATAACTGGAACGGCCTAGGGGAAAAGTGCGCATACCATTGTAATCGGGCGAGTTTCTACTTTCAAATGCAACAGAAATTTTGCGGATTGGTCAATCCGTTCGCGAGATATGGCAGTTTGGAGGTAAGAAACGCTTGAGAAACTCAAAATTTTCGCAGTTCTGATGCTCGAAATGAATAACTAGAACGGCCCGGGGGAAAAGTGCGCATACCATTGTAATCGGGCTAGGTTCTACTTTCAAATGCAACAGAAATTTTGCGAATTGGTCAATCCGTTCGCGAGATATGGCAGTTTGGATGTAAGAAACGCTTGAGAAACTCAAAATTTTCGCAGTTCTGATGCTCGAAACGAATAACTGGAACGGCCTAGTGGAAAACTACACATACCGTTGTAATCGGGCGAGTTTCTACTTTCAGATGCAACAGAAATTTTGCGGATTGGTCATTCCGTTCGCGAGATATGGCAGTTTGGAGGTAAGAAACGCTTGAGAAACTCAAAATTTTCGCAGTTCTGATGCTCGACACGAATAACTAGAACGGCCCAGGGGAAAAGTGCCCATACCGTTGTAATCGGGCGAGTTTCTACTCTCAGATGCAACAGAAATTTTGCGGATTGGTCAATCCGTTCGCGAGATATGGCAGTTTGGAGGTAAGAAACGCTTGAGAAACACAAAATTTTCGCAGTTCTGATGCTCGAAACGAATAACTAGAACGGCCTAGGGGAACACTACACCTACCGTTGTAATCGGGCGAGCTTCTACTTTCAGATGCAACAGAAATTTTACGGATTGGTCAATCCGTTCGCGAGACACGGCAGTTTGGAGGTAAGAAACGCTTGAGAAACTCAAAATTTTCGCAGTTCTGATGCTCGAAACGAATAACTAGAACGGCCCAGGGGAAAAGTGCGCATACCATTGTAATCGGGCGAGTTTCTACTTTCAAATGCAACAGAAATTTTGCGGATTGGTCAATCCGTTCGCGAGATATGGCAGTCTGGAGGTAAGAAACGCTTGAGAAACTCAAAATTTTCGCAGTTCTGATGCTCGAAACGAATAACTGGAACGGCCTAGGGGAAAACTACACATACCGTTGTAATCGGGCGTGTTTCTACTTTCAGATGCAACAGAAATTTTGCGGATTGGTCATTCCGTTCGCGAGATATGGCAGTTTGGAGGTAAGAAACGCTTGAGAAACTCGAAATTTTCGCAGTTCTGATGCTCGAAACGAATAACTGGAACGGCCTAGGGGAAAACTACACATACCGTTGTAATCGGGCGAGTTTCTACTTTCAGATGCAACAGAAATTTTGCGGATTGGTCATTCCGTTCGCGAGATATGGCAGTTTGGAGGTAAGAAACGCTTGAGAAACTCAAAATTTTCGCAGTTATGATGCTCGAAACGAATAACTAGAACGGCCTAGGGGAAAACTACACCCACCGTTGTAATCGGGCGAGTTTCTACTTTCAGATGCAACAGAAATTTTGCGGATTGGTCAATCCGTTCGCGAGATATGGCAGTTTGGAGGTAAGAAACGCTTGAGAAACACAAAATTTTCGCAGTTCTGATGCTCGAAACGAATAACTAGAACGGCCTAGGGGAACACTACACCTACCGTTGTAATCGGGCGAGTTTCTACTTTCAGATGCAACAGAAATTTTACGGATTGGTCAATCCGTTCGCGAGACACGGCAGTTTGGAGGTAAGAAACGCTTGAGAAACTCAAAATTTTCGCAGTTCTGATGCTCGAAACGAATAACTAGAACGGCCCACGGGAAAAGTGCGCATACCATTGTAATCGGGCGAGTTTCTACTTTCAAGTGCAACAGAAATTTTGCGGATTGGTCAATCCGTTCGCGAGATATGGCAGTTTGGAGGTAAGAAACGCTTGAGAAACTCAAAATTTTCGCAGTTCTGATGCTCGAAGCGAATAACTGGAACGGCCTAGGGGAAAACTACACATACCGTTGTAATCGGGCGTGTTTCTACTTTCAGATGCAACAGAAATTTTGCGGATTGGTCATTCCGTTCGCGAGATATGGCAGTTTGGACGTAAGAAACGCTTGAGAAACTCGAAATTTTCGCAGTTCTGATGCTCGAAACGAATAACTAGAACGGCCTAGGGGAAAAGTGCGCATACCGTTGTAATCGGGCGTGTTTCTACTTTCAGAAGCAACAGAAATTTTGCGGATGGGTCAATCCGTTCGCGAGATATGGCAGTTTGGAGGTAAGAAACGCTTGAGAAGCTCAAAATTTTCGCAGTTCTGATGCTCGAAATGAATAACTGGAACGGCCTAGGGGAAAACTACACATACCGTTGTAATCGGGCGACTTTCTACTTTCAGATGAAACAGAAATTTTGCGGATTGGTCAATCCGTTCGCGAGATATGGCAGTTTGGAGGTAAGAAACGCTTGGGAAACTCAAAATTTTCGCAGTTCTGATGCTCGAAACGAATAACTAGAACGGCCTAGGGGAAAAGTGCGCATACCGTTGTAATCGGGCGAGTTTCTATTTTCAGATGCAACAGAAATTTTGCGGATTGGTCAATCCGTTCGCGAGATATGGCAGTTTGGAGGTAAGAAACGCTTGAGAAACTCAAAATTTTCGCAGTTCTGATGCTCGAAACGAATAACTAGAACGGCCTAGGGGAAAACGACACCTACCTTTGTAATCGTGCGAGTTTCTACTTTCAGATGCAACAGAAATTTTGCGGATTGGTCAATCCGTTCGCGAGACATGGCAGTTTGGAGGTAAGAAACGCTTGAGAAACTCAAAATTTTCGCAGTTCTGATGCTCGAAACGAATAACTAGAACGGCCCAGGGGAAAAGTGCCCATACCGTTGTAATCGGGCGAGTTTCTACTTTCAGATGCAACAGAAATTTTGCGGATTGATCAATCCGTTCGCGAGATATGGCAGTTTGGATATAAGAAACGCTTGAGAAACTCAAATTTTTCGCAGTTCTGATGCTCGAAACGAGTAACTAGAACGGCCTAGGGGAAAACTACACATACCGTTGTAATCGGGCGTGTTTCTACTTTCAGATGCAACAGAAATTTTGCGGATTGGTCATTCCGTTCGCGAGATATGGCAGATTGGAGGTAAGAAACGCTTGAGAAACTCAAAATTTTCGCAGTTCTGATGCTCGACACGAATAACTAGAACGGCCCAGGGGAAAAGTGCCCATACCGTTGTAATCGGGCGAGTTTCTACTTTCAGATGCAACAGAAATTTTGCGGATTGATCAATCCGTTCGCGAGATATGGCAGTTTGGATATAAGAAACGCTTGAGAAACTCAAAATTTTCGCAGTTCTGATGCTCGACACGAATAACTAGAACGGCCCAGGGGAAAAGTGCCCATACCGTTGTAATCGGGCGAGTTTCTACTCTCAGATGCAACAGAAATTTTGCGGATTGGTCAATCCGTTCGCGAGATATGGCAGTTTGGAGGTAAGAAACGCTTGAGAAACACAAAATTTTCGCAGTTCTGATGCTCGAAACGAATAACTAGAACGGCCTAGGGGAACACTACACCTACCGTTGTAATCGGGCGAGCTTCTACTTTCAGATGCAACAGAAATTTTACGGATTGGTCAATCCGTTCGCGAGACACGGCAGTTTGGAGGTAAGAAACGCTTGAGAAACTCAAAATTTTCGCAGTTCTGATGCTCGAAACGAATAACTAGAACGGCCCAGGGGAAAAGTGCGCATACCATTGTAATCGGGCGAGTTTCTACTTTCAAATGCAACAGAAATTTTGCGGATTGGTCAATCCGTTCGCGAGATATGGCAGTCTGGAGGTAAGAAACGCTTGAGAAACTCAAAATTTTCGCAGTTCTGATGCTCGAAACGAATAACTGGAACGGCCTAGGGGAAAACTACACATACCGTTGTAATCGGGCGTGTTTCTACTTTCAGATGCAACAGAAATTTTGCGGATTGGTCATTCCGTTCGCGAGATATGGCAGTTTGGAGGTAAGAAACGCTTGAGAAACTCGAAATTTTCGCAGTTCTGATGCTCGAAACGAATAACTGGAACGGCCTAGGGGAAAACTACACATACCGTTGTAATCGGGCGAGTTTCTACTTTCAGATGCAACAGAAATTTTGCGGATTGGTCATTCCGTTCGCGAGATATGGCAGTTTGGAGGTAAGAAACGCTTGAGAAACTCAAAATTTTCGCAGTTCTGATGCTCGAAACGAATAACTAGAACGGCCTAGGGGAAAAGTGCGCATACCGTTGTAATCGGGCGAGTTTCTACTTTCAGAAGCAACAGAAATTTTGCGGATGGGTCAATCCGTTCGCGAGATATGGCAGTTTGGAGGTAAGAAACGCTTGAGAAACTCAAAATTTTCGCAGTTCTGATGCTCGAAATGAATAACTGGAACGCCCTAGGGGAAAACTACACATACCGTTGTAATCGGGCGAGTTTCTACTCTCAGATGCAACAGAAATTTTGCGGATTGGTCAATCCGTTCGCGAGATATGGCAGTTTGGAGGTAAGAAACGCTTGAGAAACACAAAATTTTCGCAGTTCTGATGCTCGAAACGAATAACTAGAACGGCCTAGGGGAACACTACACCTACCGTTGTAATCGGGCGAGTTTCTACTTTCAGATGCAACAGAAATTTTACGGATTGGTCAATCCGTTCGCGAGACACGGCAGTTTGGAGGTAAGAAACGCTTGAGAAACTCAAAATTTTCGCAGTTCTGATGCTCGAAACGAATAACTAGAACGGCCCACGGGAAAAGTGCGCATACCATTGTAATCGGGCGAGTTTCTACTTTCAAGTGCAACAGAAATTTTGCGGATTGGTCAATCCGTTCGCGAGATATGGCAGTTTGGAGGTAAGAAACGCTTGAGAAACTCAAAATTTTCGCAGTTCTGATGCTCGAAGCGAATAACTGGAACGGCCTAGGGGAAAACTACACATACCGTTGTAATCGGGCGTGTTTCTACTTTCAGATGCAACAGAAATTTTGCGGATTGGTCATTCCGTTCGCGAGATATGGCAGTTTGGAGGTAAGAAACGCTTGAGAAACTCGAAATTTTCGCAGTTCTGATGCTCGAAACGAATAACTAGAACGGCCTAGGGGAAAAGTGCGCATACCGTTGTAATCGGGCGTGTTTCTACTTTCAGAAGCAACAGAAATTTTGCGGATGGGTCAATCCGTTCGCGAGATATGGCAGTTTGGAGGTAAGAAACGCTTGAGAAGCTCAAAATTTTCGCAGTTCTGATGCTCGAAATGAATAACTGGAACGGCCTAGGGGAAAACTACACATACCGTTGTAATCGGGCGACTTTCTACTTTCAGATGAAACAGAAATTTTGCGGATTGGTCAATCCGTTCGCGAGATATGGCAGTTTGGAGGTAAGAAACGCTTGAGAAACTCAAAATTTTCGCAGTTCTGATGCTCGAAACGAATAACTGGAACGGCCTAGGGGAAAACTACACATACCGTTGTAATCGGGCGTGTTTCTACTTTCAGATGCAACAGAAATTTTGAGGATTGGTCATTCTGTTCGCGAGATATGGCAGTTTGGAGGTAAGAAACGCTTGAGAAACTCAAAAGTTTCGCAGTTCTGATGCTCGAAACGAATAACTAGAACGGCCTAGGGGAAAAGTGCGCATACCGTTGTAATCGGACGAGTTTCTACTTTCAGAAGCAACAGAAATTTTGCGGATGGGTCAATCCGTTCGCGAGATATGGCAGTTTGGAGGTAAGAAACGCTTGAGAAACTCAAAATTTTCGCAGTTCTGATGCTCGAAATGAATAACTGGAACGGCCTAGGGGAAAAGTGCGCATACCATTGTAATCGGGCGAGTTTCTACTTTCAAATGCAACAGAAATTTTGCGGATTGGTCAATCCGTTCGCGAGATATGGCAGTTTGGAGGTAAGAAACGCTTGAGAAACTCAAAATTTTCGCAGTTCTGATGCTCGAAATGAATAACTAGAACGGCCCGGGGGAAAAGTGCGCATACCATTGTAATCGGGCTAGGTTCTACTTTCAAATGCAACAGAAATTTTGCGAATTGGTCAATCCGTTCGCGAGATATGGCAGTTTGGATGTAAGAAACGCTTGAGAAACTCAAAATTTTCGCAGTTCTGATGCTCGAAACGAATAACTGGAACGGCCTAGTGGAAAACTACACATACCGTTGTAATCGGGCGAGTTTCTACTTTCAGATGCAACAGAAATTTTGCGGATTGGTCATTCCGTTCGCGAGATATGGCAGTTTGGAGGTAAGAAACGCTTGAGAAACTCAAAATTTTCGCAGTTCTGATGCTCGACACGAATAACTAGAACGGCCCAGGGGAAAAGTGCCCATACCGTTGTAATCGGGCGAGTTTCTACTCTCAGATGCAACAGAAATTTTGCGGATTGGTCAATCCGTTCGCGAGATATGGCAGTTTGGAGGTAAGAAACGCTTGAGAAACACAAAATTTTCGCAGTTCTGATGCTCGAAACGAATAACTAGAACGGCCTAGGGGAACACTACACCTACCGTTGTAATCGGGCGAGCTTCTACTTTCAGATGCAACAGAAATTTTACGGATTGGTCAATCCGTTCGCGAGACACGGCAGTTTGGAGGTAAGAAACGCTTGAGAAACACAAAATTTTCGCAGTTCTGATGCTCGAAACGAATAACTAGAACGGCCTAGGGGAACACTACACCTACCGTTGTAATCGGGCGAGCTTCTACTTTCAGATGCAACAGAAATTTTACGGATTGGTCAATCCGTTCGCGAGATATGGCAGTTTGGAGGTAAGAAACGCTTGAGAAACTCAAAATTTTCGCAGTTCTGATGCTCGAAACGAATAACTGGAACGGCCTAGGGGAAAACTACACATACCGTTGTAATCGGGCGTGTTTCTACTTTCAGATGCAACAGAAATTTTGAGGATTGGTCATTCTGTTCGCGAGATATGGCAGTTTGGAGGTAAGAAACGCTTGAGAAACTCAAAAGTTTCGCAGTTCTGATGCTCGAAACGAATAACTAGAACGGCCTAGGGGAAAAGTGCGCATACCGTTGTAATCGGACGAGTTTCTACTTTCAGAAGCAACAGAAATTTTGCGGATGGGTCAATCCGTTCGCGAGATATGGCAGTTTGGAGGTAAGAAACGCTTGAGAAACTCAAAATTTTCGCAGTTCTGATGCTCGAAATGAATAACTGGAACGGCCTAGGGGAAAAGTGCGCATACCATTGTAATCGGGCGAGTTTCTACTTTCAAATGCAACAGAAATTTTGCGGATTGGTCAATCCGTTCGCGAGATATGGCAGTTTGGAGGTAAGAAACGCTTGAGAAACTCAAAATTTTCGCAGTTCTGATGCTCGAAATGAATAACTAGAACGGCCCGGGGGAAAAGTGCGCATACCATTGTAATCGGGCTAGGTTCTACTTTCAAATGCAACAGAAATTTTGCGAATTGGTCAATCCGTTCGCGAGATATGGCAGTTTGGATGTAAGAAACGCTTGAGAAACTCAAAATTTTCGCAGTTCTGATGCTCGAAACGAATAACTGGAACGGCCTAGTGGAAAACTACACATACCGTTGTAATCGGGCGAGTTTCTACTTTCAGATGCAACAGAAATTTTGCGGATTGGTCATTCCGTTCGCGAGATATGGCAGTTTGGAGGTAAGAAACGCTTGAGAAACTCAAAATTTTCGCAGTTCTGATGCTCGACACGAATAACTAGAACGGCCCAGGGGAAAAGTGCCCATACCGTTGTAATCGGGCGAGTTTCTACTCTCAGATGCAACAGAAATTTTGCGGATTGGTCAATCCGTTCGCGAGATATGGCAGTTTGGAGGTAAGAAACGCTTGAGAAACACAAAATTTTCGCAGTTCTGATGCTCGAAACGAATAACTAGAACGGCCTAGGGGAACACTACACCTACCGTTGTAATCGGGCGAGCTTCTACTTTCAGATGCAACAGAAATTTTACGGATTGGTCAATCCGTTCGCGAGACACGGCAGTTTGGAGGTAAGAAACGCTTGAGAAACTCAAAATTTTCGCAGTTCTGATGCTCGAAACGAATAACTAGAACGGCCCAGGGGAAAAGTGCGCATACCATTGTAATCGGGCGAGTTTCTACTTTCAAATGCAACAGAAATTTTGCGGATTGGTCAATCCGTTCGCGAGATATGGCAGTCTGGAGGTAAGAAACGCTTGAGAAACTCAAAATTTTCGCAGTTCTGATGCTCGAAACGAATAACTGGAACGGCCTAGGGGAAAACTACACATACCGTTGTAATCGGGCGTGTTTCTACTTTCAGATGCAACAGAAATTTTGCGGATTGGTCATTCCGTTCGCGAGATATGGCAGTTTGGAGGTAAGAAACGCTTGAGAAACTCGAAATTTTCGCAGTTCTGATGCTCGAAACGAATAACTGGAACGGCCTAGGGGAAAACTACACATACCGTTGTAATCGGGCGAGTTTCTACTTTCAGATGCAACAGAAATTTTGCGGATTGGTCATTCCGTTCGCGAGATATGGCAGTTTGGAGGTAAGAAACGCTTGAGAAACTCAAAATTTTCGCAGTTATGATGCTCGAAACGAATAACTAGAACGGCCTAGGGGAAAACTACACCCACCGTTGTAATCGGGCGAGTTTCTACTTTCAGATGCAACAGAAATTTTGCGGATTGGTCAATCCGTTCGCGAGATATGGCAGTTTGGAGGTAAGAAACGCTTGAGAAACTCAAAATTTTCGCAGTTATGATGCTCGAAACAAATAACTAGATCGGCCCAGGGGAAAAGTGCGCATACCATTGTAATCGGGCGAGCTTCTACTTTCAGATGCAACAGAAATTTTACGGATTGGCCAATCCGTTCGCGAGACATGACAGTTTGGAGGTAAGAAACGCTTGAGAAACTCAAAATTTTCGCAGTTCTGATGCTCGACACGAATAACTAGAACGGCCCAGGGGAAAAGTGCCCATACCGTTGTAATCGGGCGAGTTTCTACTCTCAGATGCAACAGAAATTTTGCGGATTGGTCAATCCGTTCGCGAGATATGGCAGTTTGGAGGTAAGAAACGCTTGAGAAACACAAAATTTTCGCAGTTCTGATGCTCGAAACGAATAACTAGAACGGCCTAGGGGAACACTACACATACCGTTGTAATCGGGCGAGCTTCTACTTTCAGATGCAACAGAAATTTTACGGATTGGTCAATCCGTTCGCGAGACACGGCAGTTTGGAGGTAAGAAACGCTTGAGAAACTCAAAATTTTCGCAGTTCTGATACTCGAAACGAATAACTAGAACGGCCCAGGGGAAAAGTGCGCATACCATTGTAATCGGGCGAGTTTCTACTTTCAAATGCAACAGAAATTTTGCGGATTGGTCAATCCGTTCGCGAGATATGGCAGTCTGGAGGTAAGAAACGCTTGAGAAACTCAAAATTTTCGCAGTTCTGATGCTCGAAACGAATAACTGGAACGGCCTAGGGGAAAACTACACATACCGTTGTAATCGGGCGTGTTTCTACTTTCAGATGCAACAGAAATTTTGCGGATTGGTCATTCCGTTCGCGAGATATGGCAGTTTGGAGGTAAGAAACGCTTGAGAAACTCGAAATTTTCGCAGTTCTGATGCTCGAAACGAATAACTAGAACGGCCTAGGGGAAAAGTGCGCATACCGTTGTAATCGGGCGTGTTTCTACTTTCAGAAGCAACAGAAATTTTGCGGATGGGTCAATCCGTTCGCGAGATATGGCAGTTTGGAGGTAAGAAACGCTTGAGAAACTCAAAATTTTCGCAGTTCTGATGCTCGAAATGAATAACTGGAACGGCCTAGGGGAAAACTACACATACCGTTGTAATCGGGCGACTTTCTACTTTCAGAAGAAACAGATATTTTGCGGATTGGTCAATCCGTTCGCGAGATATGGCAGTTTGGAGGTAAGAAACGCTTGAGAAACTCAAAATTTTCGCAGTTCTGATGCTCGAAACGAATAACTGGAACGGCCTAGGGGAAAACTACACATACCGTTGTAATCGGGCGTGTTTCTACTTTCAGATGCAACAGAAATTTTGCGGATTGGTCATTCTGTTCGCGAGATATGGCAGTTTGGAGGTAAGAAACGCTTGAGAAACTCAAAATTTTCGCAGTTCTGATGCTCGAAACGAATAACTAGAACGGCCTAGGGGAAAAGTGCGCATACCGTTGTAATCGGGCGAGTTTCTACTTTCAGAAGCAACAGAAATTTTGCGGATGGGTCAATCCGTTCGCGAGATATGGCAGTTTGCAGGTAAGAAACGCTTGAGAAACTCAAAATTTTCGCAGTTCTGATGCTCGAAATGAATAACTGGAACGGCCTAGGGGAAAAGTGCGCATACCATTGTAATCGGGCGAGTTTCTACTTTCAAATGCAACAGAAATTTTGCGGATTGGTCAATCCGTTCGCGAGATATGGCAGTTTGGAGGTAAGAAACGCTTGAGAAACTCAAAATTTTCGCAGTTCTGATGCTCGACACGAATAACTAGAACGGCCCAGGGGAAAAATGCCCATACCGTTGTAATCGGGCGTGTTTCTACTTTCAGATGCAACAGAAATTTTGCGGATTGGTCATTCCGTTCGCGAGATATGGCAGTTTGGAGGTAAGAAACGCTTGAGAAACTCGAAATTTTCGCAGTTCTGATGCTCGAAATGAATAACTAGAACGGCCCGGGGGAAAAGTGCGCATACCATTGTAATCGGGCTAGGTTCTACTTTCAAATGCAACAGAAATTTTGCGGATTGGTCAATCCGTTCGCGAGATATGGCAGTTTGGAGGTAAGAAACGCTTGAGAAACTCAAAATTTTCGCAGTTCTGATGCTCGAAACGAATAACTGGAACGGCCTAGTGGAAAACTACACATACCGTTGTAATCGGGTGAGTTTCTACTTTCAGATGCAACAGAAATTTTGCGGATTGGTCATTCCGTTCGCGAGATATGGCAGTTTGGAGGTAAGAAACGCTTGAGAAACTCAAAATTTTCGCAGTTCTGATGCTCGACACGAATAACTAGAACGGCCCAGGGGAAAAGTGCCCATACCGTTGTAATCGGGCGAGTTTCTACTCTCAGATGCAACAGAAATTTTGCGGATTGGTCAATCCGTTCGCGAGATATGGCAGTTTGGAGGTAAGAAACGCTTGAGAAACACAAAATTTTCGCAGTTCTGATGCTCGAAACGAATAACTAGAACGGCCTAGGGGAACACTACACCTACCGTTGTAATCGGGCGAGCTTCTACTTTCAGATGCAACAGAAATTTTACGGATTGGTCAATCCGTTCGCGAGACACGGCAGTTTGGAGGTAAGAAACGCTTGAGAAACTCAAAATTTTCGCAGTTCTGATGCTCGAAACGAATAACTAGAACGGCCCAGGGGAAAAGTGCGCATACCATTGTAATCGGGCGAGTTTCTACTTTCAAATGCAACAGAAATTTTGCGGATTGGTCAATCCGTTCGCGAGATATGGCAGTCTGGAGGTAAGAAACGCTTGAGAAACTCAAAATTTTCGCAGTTCTGATGCTCGAAACGAATAACTGGAACGGCCTAGGGGAAAACTACACATACCGTTGTAATCGGGCGTGTTTCTACTTTCAGATGCAACAGAAATTTTGCGGATTGGTCATTCCGTTCGCGAGATATGGCAGTTTGGAGGTAAGAAACGCTTGAGAAACTCGAAATTTTCGCAGTTCTAATGCTCGAAACGAATAACTGGAACGGCCTAGGGGAAAACTACACATACCGTTGTAATCGGGCGAGTTTCTACTTTCAGATGCAACAGAAATTTTGCGGATTGGTCATTCCGTTCGCGAGATATGGCAGTTTGGAGGTAAGAAACGCTTGAGAAACTCAAAATTTTCGCAGTTATGATGCTCGAAACGAGTAACTAGAACGGCCTAGGGGAAAACTACACCCACCGTTGTAATCGGGCGAGTTTCTACTTTCAGATGCAACAGAAATTTTGCGGATTGGTCAATCCGTTCGCGAGATATGGCAGTTTGGAGGTAAGAAACGCTTGAGAAACTCAAAATTTTCGCAGTTATGATGCTCGAAACAAATAACTAGATCGGCCCAGGGGAAAAGTGCGCATACCATTGTAATCGGGCGAGCTTCTACTTTCAGATGCAACAGAAATTTTACGGATTGGCCAATCCGTTCGCGAGACATGACAGTTTGGAGGTAAGAAACGCTTGAGAAACTCAAAATTTTCGCAGTTCTGATGCTCGACACGAATAACTAGAACGGCCCAGGGGAAAAGTGCCCATACCGTTGTAATCGGGCGAGTTTCTACTCTCAGATGCAACAGAAATTTTGCGGATTGGTCAATCCGTTCGCGAGATATGGCAGTTTGGAGGTAAGAAACGCTTGAGAAACACAAAATTTTCGCAGTTCTGATGCTCGAAACGAATAACTAGAACGGCCTAGGGGAACACTACACATACCGTTGTAATCGGGCGAGCTTCTACTTTCAGATGCAACAGAAATTTTACGGATTGGTCAATCCGTTCGCGAGACACGGCAGTTTGGAGGTAAGAAACGCTTGAGAAACTCAAAATTTTCGCAGTTCTGATACTCGAAACGAATAACTAGAACGGCCCAGGGGAAAAGTGCGCATACCATTGTAATCGGGCGAGTTTCTACTTTCAAATGCAACAGAAATTTTGCGGATTGGTCAATCCGTTCGCGAGATATGGCAGTCTGGAGGTAAGAAACGCTTGAGAAACTCAAAATTTTCGCAGTTCTGATGCTCGAAACGAATAACTGGAACGGCCTAGGGGAAAACTACACATACCGTTGTAATCGGGCGTGTTTCTACTTTCAGATGCAACAGAAATTTTGCGGATTGGTCATTCCGTTCGCGAGATATGGCAGTTTGGAGGTAAGAAACGCTTGAGAAACTCGAAATTTTCGCAGTTCTGATGCTCGAAACGAATAACTAGAACGGCCTAGGGGAAAAGTGCGCATACCGTTGTAATCGGGCGTGTTTCTACTTTCAGAAGCAACAGAAATTTTGCGGATGGGTCAATCCGTTCGCGAGATATGGCAGTTTGGAGGTAAGAAACGCTTGAGAAACTCAAAATTTTCGCAGTTCTGATGCTCGAAATGAATAACTGGAACGGCCTAGGGGAAAACTACACATACCGTTGTAATCGGGCGACTTTCTACTTTCAGAAGAAACGGATATTTTGCGGATTGGTCAATCCGTTCGCGAGATATGGCAGTTTGGAGGTAAGAAACGCTTGAGAAACTCAAAATTTTCGCAGTTCTGATGCTCGAAACGAATAACTGGAACGGCCTAGGGGAAAACTACACATACCGTTGTAATCGGGCGTGTTTCTACTTTCAGATGCAACAGAAATTTTGCGGATTGGTCATTCCGTTCGCGAGATATGGCAGTTTGGAGGTAAGAAACGCTTGAGAAACTCGAAATTTTCGCAGTTCTGATGCTCGAAACGAATAACTAGAACGGCCTAGGGGAAAAGTGCGCATACCGTTGTAATCGGGCGTGTTTCTACTTTCAGAAGCAACAGAAATTTTGCGGATGGGTCAATCCGTTCGCGAGATATGGCAGTTTGGAGGTAAGAAACGCTTGAGAAACTCAAAATTTTCGCAGTTATGATGCTCGAAACGAATAACTAGAACGGCCTAGGGGAAAACTACACCCACCGTTGTAATCGGGCGAGTTTCTACTTTCAGATGCAACAGAAATTTTGCGGATTGGTCAATCCGTTCGCGAGATATGGCAGTTTGGAGGTAAGAAACGCTTGAGAAACTCAAAATTTTCGCAGTTATGATGCTCGAAACAAATAACTAGATCGGCCCAGGGGAAAAGTGCGCATACCATTGTAATCGGGCGAGCTTCTACTTTCAGATGCAACAGAAATTTTACGGATTGGCCAATCCGTTCGCGAGACATGACAGTTTGGAGGTAAGAAACGCTTGAGAAACTCAAAATTTTCGCAGTTCTGATGCTCGACACGAATAACTAGAACGGCCCAGGGGAAAAGTGCCCATACCGTTGTAATCGGGCGAGTTTCTACTCTCAGATGCAACAGAAATTTTGCGGATTGGTCAATCCGTTCGCGAGATATGGCAGTTTGGAGGTAAGAAACGCTTGAGAAACACAAAATTTTCGCAGTTCTGATGCTCGAAACGAATAACTAGAACGGCCTAGGGGAAAAGTGCGCATACCGTTGTAATCGGGCGAGTTTCTACTTTCAGATGCAACAGAAATTTTGCGGATTGGTCATTCCGTTCGCGAGATATGGCAGTTTGGAGGTAAGAAACGCTTGAGAAACTCAAAATTTTCGCAGTTATGATGCTCGAAACGAATAACTAGAACGGCCTAGGGGAAAACTACACCCACCGTTGTAATCGGGCGGGTTTCTACTTTCAGATGCAACAGAAATTTTGCGGATTGGTCAATCCGTTCGCGAGATATGGCAGTTTGGAGGTAAGAAACGCTTGAGAAACTCAAAATTTTCGCAGTTATGATGCTCGAAACAAATAACTAGATCGGCCCAGGGGAAAAGTGCGCATACCATTGTAATCGGGCGAGCTTCTACTTTCAGATGCAACAGAAATTTTACGGATTGGCCAATCCGTTCGCGAGACATGACAGTTTGGAGGTAAGAAACGCTTGAGAAACTCAAAATTTTCGCAGTTCTGATGCTCGACACGAATAACTAGAACGGCCCAGGGGAAAAGTGCCCATACCGTTGTAATCGGGCGAGTTTCTACTCTCAGATGCAACAGAAATTTTGCGGATTGGTCAATCCGTTCGCGAGATATGGCAGTTTGGAGGTAAGAAACGCTTGAGAAACACAAAATTTTCGCAGTTCTGATGCTCGAAACGAATAACTAGAACGGCCTAGGGGAACACTACACATACCGTTGTAATCGGGCGAGCTTCTACTTTCAGATGCAACAGAAATTTTACGGATTGGTCAATCCGTTCGCGAGACACGGCAGTTTGGAGGTAAGAAACGCTTGAGAAACTCAAAATTTTCGCAGTTCTGATACTCGAAACGAATAACTAGAACGGCCCAGGGGAAAAGTGCGCATACCATTGTAATCGGGCGAGTTTCTACTTTCAAATGCAACAGAAATTTTGCGGATTGGTCAATCCGTTCGCGAGATATGGCAGTCTGGAGGTAAGAAACGCTTGAGAAACTCAAAATTTTCGCAGTTCTGATGCTCGAAACGAATAACTGGAACGGCCTAGGGGAAAACTACACATACCGTTGTAATCGGGCGTGTTTCTACTTTCAGATGCAACAGAAATTTTGCGGATTGGTCATTCCGTTCGCGAGATATGGCAGTTTGGAGGTAAGAAACGCTTGAGAAACTCGAAATTTTCGCAGTTCTGATGCTCGAAACGAATAACTAGAACGGCCTAGGGGAAAAGTGCGCATACCGTTGTAATCGGGCGTGTTTCTACTTTCAGAAGCAACAGAAATTTTGCGGATGGGTCAATCCGTTCGCGAGATATGGCAGTTTGGAGGTAAGAAACGCTTGAGAAACTCAAAATTTTCGCAGTTCTGATGCTCGAAATGAATAACTGGAACGGCCTAGGGGAAAACTACACATACCGTTGTAATCGG
This sequence comes from Ptiloglossa arizonensis, assembly GCF_051014685.1. Taxonomy (NCBI): domain Eukaryota; kingdom Metazoa; phylum Arthropoda; class Insecta; order Hymenoptera; family Colletidae; genus Ptiloglossa; species Ptiloglossa arizonensis. The sequence continues at coordinate 1,048,561 of NW_027478510.1, forward strand.
GCGACTTTCTACTTTCAGAAGAAACGGATATTTTGCGGATTGGTCAATCCGTTCGCGAGATATGGCAGTTTGGAGGTAAGAAACGCTTGAGAAACTCAAAATTTTCGCAGTTCTGATGCTCGAAACGAATAACTGGAACGGCCTAGGGGAAAACTACACATACCGTTGTAATCGGGCGTGTTTCTACTTTCAGATGCAACAGAAATTTTGCGGATTGGTCATTCCGTTCGCGAGATATGGCAGTTTGGAGGTAAGAAACGCTTGAGAAACTCGAAATTTTCGCAGTTCTGATGCTCGAAACGAATAACTAGAACGGCCTAGGGGAAAAGTGCGCATACCGTTGTAATCGGGCGTGTTTCTACTTTCAGAAGCAACAGAAATTTTGCGGATGGGTCAATCCGTTCGCGAGATATGGCAGTTTGGAGGTAAGAAACGCTTGAGAAACTCAAAATTTTCGCAGTTATGATGCTCGAAACGAATAACTAGAACGGGCTAGGGGAAAACTACACCCACCGTTGTAATCGGGCGAGTTTCTACTTTCAGATGCAACAGAAATTTTGCGGATTGGTCAATCCGTTCGCGAGATATGGCAGTTTGGAGGTAAGAAACGCTTGAGAAACTCAAAATTTTCGCAGTTATGATGCTCGAAACAAATAACTAGATCGGCCCAGGGGAAAAGTGCGCATACCATTGTAATCGGGCGAGCTTCTACTTTCAGATGCAACAGAAATTTTACGGATTGGCCAATCCGTTCGCGAGACATGACAGTTTGGAGGTAAGAAACGCTTGAGAAACTCAAAATTTTCGCAGTTCTGATGCTCGACACGAATAACTAGAACGGCCCAGGGGAAAAGTGCCCATACCGTTGTAATCGGGCGAGTTTCTACTCTCAGATGCAACAGAAATTTTGCGGATTGGTCAATCCGTTCGCGAGATATGGCAGTTTGGAGGTAAGAAACGCTTGAGAAACACAAAATTTTCGCAGTTCTGATGCTCGAAACGAATAACTAGAACGGCCTAGGGGAACACTACACATACCGTTGTAATCGGGCGAGCTTCTACTTTCAGATGCAACAGAAATTTTACGGATTGGTCAATCCGTTCGCGAGACACGGCAGTTTGGAGGTAAGAAACGCTTGAGAAACTCAAAATTTTCGCAGTTCTGATACTCGAAACGAATAACTAGAACGGCCCAGGGGAAAAGTGCGCATACCATTGTAATCGGGCGAGTTTCTACTTTCAAATGCAACAGAAATTTTGCGGATTGGTCAATCCGTTCGCGAGATATGGCAGTCTGGAGGTAAGAAACGCTTGAGAAACTCAAAATTTTCGCAGTTCTGATGCTCGAAACGAATAACTGGAACGGCCTAGGGGAAAACTACACATACCGTTGTAATCGGGCGTGTTTCTACTTTCAGATGCAACAGAAATTTTGCGGATTGGTCATTCCGTTCGCGAGATATGGCAGTTTGGAGGTAAGAAACGCTTGAGAAACTCGAAATTTTCGCAGTTCTGATGCTCGAAACGAATAACTAGAACGGCCTAGGGGAAAAGTGCGCATACCGTTGTAATCGGGCGTGTTTCTACTTTCAGAAGCAACAGAAATTTTGCGGATGGGTCAATCCGTTCGCGAGATATGGCAGTTTGGAGGTAAGAAACGCTTGAGAAACTCAAAATTTTCGCAGTTCTGATGCTCGAAATGAATAACTGGAACGGCCTAGGGGAAAACTACACATACCGTTGTAATCGGGCGACTTTCTACTTTCAGAAGAAACGGATATTTTGCGGATTGGTCAATCCGTTCGCGAGATATGGCAGTTTGGAGGTAAGAAACGCTTGAGAAACTCAAAATTTTCGCAGTTCTGATGCTCGAAACGAATAACTGGAACGGCCTAGGGGAAAACTACACATACCGTTGTAATCGGGCGTGTTTCTACTTTCAGATGCAACAGAAATTTTGCGGATTGGTCATTCTGTTCGCGAGATATGGCAGTTTGGAGGTAAGAAACGCTTGAGAAACTCAAAATTTTCGCAGTTCTGATGCTCGAAACGAATAACTAGAACGGCCTAGGGGAAAAGTGCGCATACCGTTGTAATCGGGCGAGTTTCTACTTTCAGAAGCAACAGAAATTTTGCGGATGGGTCAATCCGTTCGCGAGATATGGCAGTTTGCAGGTAAGAAACGCTTGAGAAACTCAAAATTTTCGCAGTTCTGATGCTCGAAATGAATAACTGGAACGGCCTAGGGGAAAAGTGCGCATACCATTGTAATCGGGCGAGTTTCTACTTTCAAATGCAACAGAAATTTTGCGGATTGGTCAATCCGTTCGCGAGATATGGCAGTTTGGAGGTAAGAAACGCTTGAGAAACTCAAAATTTTCGCAGTTCTGATGCTCGACACGAATAACTAGAACGGCCCAGGGGAAAAATGCCCATACCGTTGTAATCGGGCGTGTTTCTGCTTTCAGATGCAACAGAAATTTTGCGGATTGGTCAATCCGTTCGCGAGATATGGCCGTTTGGATGTAAGAAACGCTTTAGAATCTCAAAATTTTCGCAGTTCTGATGCTCGAAACGAATAACTAGAACGGCCCAGGGGAAAAGTTCGCATACCATTGTAATCGGGCTAGGTTCTACTTTCAAATGCAACAGAAATTTTGCGGATTGGTCAATCCGTTCGCGAGATATGGCAGTTTGGAGGTAAGAAACGCTTGAGAAACTCAAAATTTTCGCAGTTCTGATGCTCGAAACGAATAACTGGAACGGCCTAGGGGAAAACTACACATACCGTTGTAATCGGGCGAGTTTCTACTTTCAGATGCATCAGAAATTTTGCGGATTGGTCAATCCGTTCGCGAGATATGGCAGTTTGGAGGTAAGAAACGCTTGAGAAACTCAAAATTTTCGCAGTTCTGATGCTCGACACGAATAACTAGAACGGCCCAGGGGAAAAATGCCCATACCGTTGTAATCGGGCGTGTTTCTACTTTCAGATGCAACAGAAATTTTGCGGATTGGTCATTCCGTTCGCGAGATATGGCAGTTTGGAGGTAAGAAACGCTTGAGAAACTCGAAATTTTCGCAGTTCTGATGCTCGAAATGAATAACTAGAACGGCCCGGGGGAAAAGTGCGCATACCATTGTAATCGGGCTAGGTTCTACTTTCAAATGCAACAGAAATTTTGCGGATTGGTCAATCCGTTCGCGAGATATGGCAGTTTGGAGGTAAGAAACGCTTGAGAAACTCAAAATTTTCGCAGTTCTGATGCTCGAAACGAATAACTGGAACGGCCTAGTGGAAAACTACACATACCGTTGTAATCGGGCGAGTTTCTACTTTCAGATGCAACAGAAATTTTGCGGATTGGTCATTCCGTTCGCGAGATATGGCAGTTTGGAGGTAAGAAACGCTTGAGAAACTCAAAATTTTCGCAGTTCTGATGCTCGACACGAATAACTAGAACGGCCCAGGGGAAAAGTGCCCATACCGTTGTAATCGGGCGAGTTTCTACTCTCAGATGCAACAGAAATTTTGCGGATTGGTCAATCCGTTCGCGAGATATGGCATTTTGGAGGTAAGAAACGCTTGAGAAACACAAAATTTTCGCAGTTCTGATGCTCGAAACGAATAACTAGAACGGCCTAGGGGAACACTACACCTACCGTTGTAATCGGGCGAGCTTCTACTTTCAGATGCAACAGAAATTTTACGGATTGGACAATCCGTTCGCGAGACACGGCAGTTTGGAGGTAAGAAACGCTTGAGAAACTCAAAATTTTCGCAGTTCTGATGCTCGAAACGAATAACTAGAACGGCCCAGGGGAAAAGTGCGCATACCATTGTAATCGGGCGAGTTTCTACTTTCAAATGCAACAGAAATTTTGCGGATTGGTCAATCCGTTCGCGAGATATGGCAGTCTGGAGGTAAGAAACGCTTGAGAAACTCAAAATTTTCGCAGTTCTGATGCTCGAAACGAATAACTGGAACGGCCTAGGGGAAAACTACACATACCGTTGTAATCGGGCGAGTTTCTACTTTCAGATGCAACAGAAATTTTGCGGATTGGTCAATCCGTTCGCGAGATATGGCAGTTTGGAGGTAAGAAACGCTTGAGAAACTCAAAATTTTCGCAGTTATGATGCTCGAAACAAATAACTAAATCGGCCCAGGGGAAAAGTGCGCATACCATTGTAATCGGGCGAGCTTCTACTTTCAGATGCAACAGAAATTTTACGGATTGGCCAATCCGTTCGCGAGACATGACAGTTTGGAGGTAAGAAACGCTTGAGAAACTCAAAATTTTCGCAGTTCTGATGCTCGACACGAATAACTAGAACGGCCCAGGGGAAAAGTGCCCATACCGTTGTAATCGGGCGAGTTTCTACTCTCAGATGCAACAGAAATTTTGCGGATTGGTCAATCCGTTCGCGAGATATGGCAGTTTGGAGGTAAGAAACGCTTGAGAAACACAAAATTTTCGCAGTTCTGATGCTCGAAACGAATAACTAGAACGGCCTAGGGGAACACTACACATACCGTTGTAATCGGGCGAGCTTCTACTTTCAGATGCAACAGAAATTTTACGGATTGGTCAATCCGTTCGCGAGACACGGCAGTTTGGAGGTAAGAAACGCTTGAGAAACTCAAAATGTTCGCAGTTCTGATACTCGAAACGAATAACTAGAACGGCCCAGGGGAAAAGTGCGCATACCATTGTAATCGGGCGAGTTTCTACTTTCAAATGCAACAGAAATTTTGCGGATTGGTCAATCCGTTCGCGAGATATGGCAGTCTGGAGGTAAGAAACGCTTGAGAAACTCAAAATTTTCGCAGTTCTGATGCTCGAAACGAATAACTGGAACGGCCTAGGGGAAAACTACACATACCGTTGTAATCGGGCGTGTTTCTACTTTCAGATGCAACAGAAATTTTGCGGATTGGTCATTCCGTTCGCGAGATATGGCAGTTTGGAGGTAAGAAACGCTTGAGAAACTCGAAATTTTCGCAGTTCTGATGCTCGAAACGAATAACTAGAACGGCCTAGGGGAAAAGTGCGCATACCGTTGTAATCGGGCGTGTTTCTACTTTCAGAAGCAACAGAAATTTTGCGGATGGGTCAATGCGTTCGCGAGATATGGCAGTTTGGAGGTAAGAAACGCTTGAGAAACTCAAAATTTTCGCAGTTCTGATGCTCGAAATGAATAACTGGAACGGCCTAGGGGAAAACTACACATACCGTTGTAATGGGGCGACTTTCTACTTTCAGAAGAAACAGATATTTTGCGGATTGGTCAATCCGTTCGCGAGATATGGCAGTTTGGAGGTAAGAAACGCTTGAGAAACTCAAAATTTTCGCAGTTCTGATGCTCGAAACGAATAACTGGAACGGCCTAGGGGAAAACTACACATACCGTTGTAATCGGGCGTGTTTCTACTTTCAGATGCAACAGAAATTTTGCGGATTGGTCATTCTGTTCGCGAGATATGGCAGTTTGGAGGTAAGAAACGCTTGAGAAACTCAAAATTTTCGCAGTTCTGATGCTCGAAACGAATAACTAGAACGGCCTAGGGGAAAAGTGCGCATACCGTTGTAATCGGGCGAGTTTCTACTTTCAGAAGCAACAGAAATTTTGCGGATGGGTCAATCCGTTCGCGAGATATGGCAGTTTGCAGGTAAGAAACGCTTGAGAAACTCAAAATTTTCGCAGTTCTGATGCTCGAAACGAATAACTGGAACGGCCTAGGGGAAAACTACACATACCGTTGTAATCGGGCGTGTTTCTACTTTCAGATGCAACAGAAATTTTGCGAATTGGTCAATCCGTTCGCGAGATATGGCAGTTTGGAGGTAAGAAACGCTTGAGAAACTCCAAAATTTTCGCAGTTCTGATGCTCGAAATGAATAACTGGAGCGGCCTAGGAGAAAACTACACATACCGTTGTAATCGGGCGAGTTTCTACTTTCAGATGCAACAGAAATTTTGCGGATTGGTCAATCCGTTCGCGAGATATGGCAGTTTGGAGGTAAGAAACGCTTGAGAAACTCAAAATTTTCGCAGTTCTGATGCTCGAAACGAATAACTAGAACGGCCTAGGGGAAAACTACACCTACCGTTGTAATCGGGCGCGTTTCTACTTTCAGATGCAACAGAAATTTTACGGATTGGTCAATCCGTTCGCGAGACATGGCAGTTTGAAGGTAAGAAACGCTTGAGGAACTCAAAATTTTCGCAGTTCTGATGCTCGAAACGAATAACTAGAACGGCCTAGGGGAAAAGTGCGCATACCGTTGTAATCGGGCGAGTTTCTACTTTCAGAAGCAACAGAAATTTTGCGGATGGGTCAATCCGTTCGCGAGATATGGCAGTTTGCAGGTAAGAAACGCTTGAGAAACTCAAAATTTTCGCAGTTCTGATGCTCGAAATGAATAACTGGAACGGCCTAGGGGAAAAGTGCCCATACCGTTGTAATCGGGCGTGTTTCTACTTTCAGATGCAACAGAAATTTTGCGGATTGGTCAATCCGTTCGCGAGATATGGCCGTTTGGATGTAAGAAACGCTTTAGAATCTCAAAATTTTCGCAGTTCTGATGCTCGAAACGAATAACTAGAACGGCCCAGGGGAAAAGTGCGCATACCATTGTAATCGGGCTAGGTTCTACTTTCAAATGCAACAGAAATTTTGCGGATTGGTCAATCCGTTCGCGAGATATGGCAGTTTGGAGGTAAGAAACGCTTGAGAAACTCAAAATTTTCGCAGTTCTGATGCTCGAAACGAATAACTGGAACGGCCTGGGGGAAAACTACACATACCGTTGTAATCGGGCGAGTTTCTACTTTCAGATGCATCAGAAATTTTGCGGATTGGTCATTCCGTTCGCGAGATATGGCAGTTTGGAGGTAAGAAACGCTTGAGAAACTCAAAATTTTCGCAGATATGATGCTCGAAACGAATAACTAGAACGGCCCAGGGGAAAAGTGCGCATACCATTGTAATCGGGCGAGTTTCTACTTTCAAATGCAACAGAAATTTTGCGGATTGGTCAATCCGTTCGCGAGATATGGCAGTTTGGAGGTAAGAAACGCTTGAGAAACTCAAAATTTTCGCAGTTCTGATGCTCGAAACGAATAACTGGAACGGCCTAGGGGAAAACTACACATACCGTTGTAATCGGGCGTGTTTCTACTTTCAGATGCAACAGAAATTTTGCGAATTGGTCAATCCGTTCGCGAGATATGGCAGTTTGGAGGTAAGAAACGCTTGAGAAACTCCAAAATTTTCGCAGTTCTGATGCTCGAAATGAATAACTGGAGCGGCCTAGGAGAAAACTACACATACCGTTGTAATCGGGCGAGTTTCTACTTTCAGATGCAACAGAAATTTTGCGGATTGGTCAATCCGTTCGCGAGATATGGCAGTTTGGAGGTAAGAAACGCTTGAGAAACTCAAAATTTTCGCAGTTCTGATGCTCGAAACGAATAACTAGAACGGCCTAGGGGAAAACTACACCTACCGTTGTAATCGGGCGCGTTTCTACTTTCAGATGCAACAGAAATTTTACGGATTGGTCAATCCGTTCGCGAGACATGGCAGTTTGAAGGTAAGAAACGCTTGAGGAACTCAAAATTTTCGCAGTTCTGATGCTCGACACGAATAACTAGAACGGCCCAGGGGAAAAGTGCCCATACCGTTGTAATAGGGCGAGTTTCTACTTTCAGATGCAACAGAAATTTTGGGGATGGGTCAATCCGTTCGCGAGATATGGCAGTTTGGATATAAGAAACGCTTGAGAAACTCAAAATTTTCGCAGTTCTGATGCTCGAAACGAATAACTGGAACGGCCTAGGGGAAAAGTGCGCATACCGTTGTAATCGGGCGAGTTTCTGTTTTCAGATGCAACAGAAATTTTGCGGATTGGTCAATCCGTTCGCGAGACATGGCAGTTTGGAGGCAAGAAACGCTTGAGAAACTCAAAATTTTCGCAGTTCTGATGCTCGACACGAATAACTAGAACGGCCCAGGGGAAGAGTGCCCATACCGTTGTAATCGGGCGAGTTTCTACTTTCAGAAGCAACAGAAATTTTGCGGATGGGTCAATCCGTTCGCGAGATATGGCAGTTTGGAGGTAAGAAACGCTTGAGAAACTCAAAATTTTCGCAGTTCTGATGCTCGAAATGAATAACTGGAACGGCCTAGGGGAAAACTACACATACCGTTGTAATCGGGCGAGTTTGTACTTTCAGATGCAACAGAAATTTTGCGGATTGGTCAATCCGTTCGCGAGATATGGCAGTTTGGAGGTAAGAAACGCTTGAGAAACTCAAAATTTTCGCAGTTCTGATGCTCGAAACGAATAACTAGAACGGCCCAGGGGAAAAGTGCGCATACCATTGTAATCGGGCGAGTTTCTACTTTCAAATGCAACAGAAATTTTGCGGATTCGTCAATCCGTTCGCGAGATATCGCAGTTTGGAGGAAAGAAACGCTTGAGAAACTCAAAATTTTCGCAGTTCTGATGCTCGAAACGAATAACTGGAACGGCCTAGGGGAAAAGTGCGCATACCGTTGTAATCGGGCGAGTTTCTACTTTCAGAAGCAACAGAAATTTTGCGGATGGGTCAATCCGTTCGCGAGATATGGCAGTTTGGAGGTAAGAAACGCTTGAGAAACTCAAAATTTTCGCAGTTCTGATGCTCGAAATGAATAACTGGAACGCCCTAGGGGAAAACTACACATACCGTTGTAATCGGGCGAGTTTCTACTCTCAGATGCAACAGAAATTTTGCGGATTGGTCAATCCGTTCGCGAGATATGGCAGTTTGGAGGTAAGGAACGCTTGAGAAACTCAAAATTTTCGCAGTTCTGATGCTCGAAACGAATAACTAGAACGGCCTAGGGGAACACTACACCTACCGTTGTAATCGGGCGAGCTTCTACTTTCAGATGCAACAGAAATTTTACGGATTGGTCAATCCGTTCGCGAGACATGGCAGTTTGAAGGTAAGAAACGCTTGAGAAACTCAAAATTTTCGCAGTTCTGATGCTCGACACGAATAACTAGAACGGCCCAGGGGAAAAGTGCCCATACCGTTGTAATCGGGCGAGTTTCTACTTTCAGATGCAACAGAAATTTTGCGGATTGATCAATCCGTTCGCGAGATATGGCAGTTTGGATATAAGAAACGCTTGAGAAACTCAAAATTTTCGCAGTTCTGATGCTCGAAACGAATAACTGGAACGGCCTAGGGGAAAACTACACATACCTTTGTAATCGGGCGTGTTTCTACTTTCAGATGCAACAGAAATTTTGCGGATTGGTCATTCCGTTCGCGAGATATGGCAGTTTGGAGGTAAGAAACGCTTGAGAAACTCGAAATTTTCGCAGTTCTGATGCTCGAAACGAATAACTAGAACGGCCTAGGGGAAAAGTGCGCATACCGTTGTAATCGGGCGTGTTTCTACTTTCAGAAGCAACAGAAATTTTGCGGATGGGTCAATCCGTTCGCGAGATATGGCAGTTTGGAGGTAAGAAACGCTTGAGAAACTCAAAATTTTCGCAGTTCTGATGCTCGAAATGAATAACTGGAACGGCCTAGGGGAAAACTACACATACCGTTGTAATCGGGCGACATTCTACTTTCAGATGAAACAGAAATTTTGCGGATTGGTCAATCCGCTCGCGAGATATGGCAGTTTGGAGGTAAGAAACGCTTGAGAAACTCAAAATTTTCGCAGTTCTGATGCTCGAAACGAATAACTAGAACGGCCTAGGGGAAAACTACACCTACCGTTGTAATCGGGCAGGTTTCTACTTTCAGATGCAACAGAAATTTTACGGATTGGTCAATCCGTTCGCGAGACATGGCAGTTTGAAGGTAAGAAACGCTTGAGAAACTCAAAATTTTCGCAGTTCTGATGCTCGACACGAATAACTAGAACGGCCCAGGGGAAAAGTGCCCATACCGTTGTAATCGGGCGAGTTTCTACTTTCAGATGCAACAGAAATTTTGCGGATTGATCAATCCGTTCGCGAGATATGGCAGTTTGGATATAAGAAACGCTTGAGAAACTCAAAATTTTCGCAGTTCTGATGCTCGAAACGAATAAGTGGAACGGCCTAGGGGAAAACTACACATACCGTTGTAATCGGGCGTGTTTCTACTTTCAGATGCAACAGAAATTTTGCGGATTGGTCATTCCGTTCGCGAGATATGGCAGATTGGAGGTAAGAAACGCTTGGGAAACTCAAAATTTTCGCAGTTCTGATGCTCGAAACGAATAACTAGAACGGCCTAGGGGAAAAGTGCGCATACCGTTGTAATCGGGCGAGTTTCTATTTTCAGATGCAACAGAAATTTTGCGGATTGGTCAATCCGTTCGCGAGATATGGCAGTTTGGAGGTAAGAAACGCTTGAGAAACTCAAAATTTTCGCAGTTCTGATGCTCGAAACGAATAACTAGAACGGCCTAGGGGAAAACGACACCTACCTTTGTAATCGTGCGAGTTTCTACTTTCAGATGCAACAGAAATTTTGCGGATTGGTCAATCCGTTCGCGAGACATGGCAGTTTGGAGGTAAGAAACGCTTGAGAAACTCAAAATTTTCGCAGTTCTGATGCTCGAAACGAATAACTAGAACGGCCCAGGGGAAAAGTGCCCATACCGTTGTAATCGGGCGAGTTTCTACTTTCAGATGCAACAGAAATTTTGCGGATTGATCAATCCGTTCGCGAGATATGGCAGTTTGGATATAAGAAACGCTTGAGAAACTCAAAATTTTCGCAGTTCTGATGCTCGAAACGAGTAACTAGAACGGCCTAGGGGAAAACTACACATACCGTTGTAATCGGGCGTGTTTCTACTTTCAGATGCAACAGAAATTTTGCGGATTGGTCATTCCGTTCGCGAGATATGGCAGATTGGAGGTAAGAAACGCTTGGGAAACTCAAAATTTTCGCAGTTCTGATGCTCGAAACGAATAACTAGAACGGCCTAGGGGAAAAGTGCGCATACCATTGTAATCGGGCGAGTTTCTACTTTCAAATGCAACAGAAATTTTGCGGATTCGTCAATCCGTTCGCGAGATATCGCAGTTTGGAGGAAAGAAACGCTTGAGAAACTCAAAATTTTCGCAGTTCTGATGCTCGAAACGAATAACTGGAACGGCCTAGGGGAAAAGTGCGCATACCGTTGTAATCGGGCGAGTTTCTACTTTCAGAAGCAACAGAAATTTTGCGGATGGGTCAATCCGTTCGCGAGATATGGCAGTTTGGAGGTAAGAAACGCTTGAGAAACTCAAAATTTTCGCAGTTCTGATGCTCGAAATGAATAACTGGAACGCCCTAGGGGAAAACTACACATACCGTTGTAATCGGGCGAGTTTCTACTCTCAGATGCAACAGAAATTTTGCGGATTGGTCAATCCGTTCGCGAGATATGGCAGTTTGGAGGTAAGAAACGCTTGAGAAACTCAAAATTTTCGCAGTTCTGATGCTCGAAACGAATAACTCGAACGGCCTAGGGGAACACTACACCTACCGTTGTAATCGGGCGAGCTTCTACTTTCAGATGCAACAGAAATTTTACGGATTGGTCAATCCGTTCGCGAGACACGGCAGTTTGGAGGTAAGAAACGCTTGAGAAACTCAAAATTTTCGCAGTTCTGATGCTCGAAACGAATAACTAGAACGGCCCAGGGGAAAAGTGCGCATACCATTGTAATCGGGCGAGTTTCTACTTTCAAATGCAACAGAAATTTTGCGGATTGGTCAATCCGTTCGCGAGATATGGCAGTTTGGAGGTAAGAAACGCTTGAGAAACTCAAAATTTTCGCAGTTCTGATGCTCGAAACGAATAACTGGAACGGCCTAGGGGAAAACTACACATACCGTTGTAATCGGGCGTGTTTCTACTTTCAGATGCAACAGAAATTTTGCGGATTGGTCATTCCGTTCGCGAGATATGGCAGTTTGGAGGTAAGAAACGCTTGAGAAACTCGAAATTTTCGCAGTTCTGATGCTCGAAACGAATAACTAGAACGGCCTAGGGGAAAAGTGCGCATACCGTTGTAATCGGGCGTGTTTCTACTTTCAGAAGCAACAGAAATTTTGCGGATGGGTCAATCCGTTCGCGAGATATGGCAGTTTGGAGGTAAGAAACGCTTGAGAAACTCAAAATTTTCGCAGTTCTGATGCTCGAAATGAATAACTGGAACGGCCTAGGGGAAAACTACACATACCGTTGTAATCGGGCGACATTCTACTTTCAGATGAAACAGAAATTTTGCGGATTGGTCAATCCGCTCGCGAGATATGGCAGTTTGGAGGTAAGAAACGCTTGAGAAACTCAAAATTTTCGCAGTTCTGATGCTCGAAACGAATAACTAGAACGGCCTAGGGGAAAACTACACCTACCGTTGTAATCGGGCAGGTTTCTACTTTCAGATGCAACAGAAATTTTACGGATTGGTCAATCCGTTCGCGAGACATGGCAGTTTGAAGGTAAGAAACGCTTGAGAAACTCAACATTTTCGCAGTTCTGATGCTCGACACGAATAACTAGAACGGCCCAGGGGAAAAGTGCCCATACCGTTGTAATCGGGCGAGTTTCTACTTTCAGATGCAACAGAAATTTTGCGGATTGATCAATCCGTTCGCGAGATATGGCAGTTTGGATATAAGAAACGCTTGAGAAACTCAAAATTTTCGCAGTTCTGATGCTCGAAACGAATAACTGGAACGGCCTAGGGGAAAACTACACATACCGTTGTAATCGGGCGTGTTTCTACTTTCAGATGCAACAGAAATTTTGCGGATTGGTCATTCCGTTCGCGAGATATGGCAGATTGGAGGTAAGAAACGCTTGGGAAACTCAAAATTTTCGCAGTTCTGATGCTCGAAACGAATAACTAGAACGGCCTAGGGGAAAAGTGCGCATACCGTTGTAATCGGGCGAGTTTCTATTTTCAGATGCAACAGAAATTTTGCGGATTGGTCAATCCGTTCGCGAGATATGGCAGTTTGGAGGTAAGAAACGCTTGAGAAACTCAAAATTTTCGCAGTTCTGATGCTCGAAACGAATAACTGGAACGGCCTAGGGGAAAACTACACATACCGTTGTAATCGGGCGTGTTTCTACTTTCAGATGCAACAGAAATTTTGCGGATTGGTCATTCCGTTCGCGAGATATGGCAGTTTGGAGGTAAGAAACGCTTGAGAAACTCGAAATTTTCGCAGTTCTGATGCTCGAAACGAATAACTAGAACGGCCTAGGGGAAAAGTGCGCATACCGTTGTAATCGGGCGTGTTTCTACTTTCAGAAGCAACAGAAATTTTGCGGATTGGTCATTCCGTTCGCGAGATATGGCAGTTTGGAGGTAAGAAACGCTTGAGAAACTCGAAATTTTCGCAGTTCTGATGCTCGAAACGAATAACTAGAACGGCCTAGGGGAAAAGTGCGCATACCGTTGTAATCGGGCGTGTTTCTACTTTCAGATGCAACAGAAATTTTGCGGATTGATCAATCCGTTCGCGAGATATGGCAGTTTGGATATAAGAAACGCTTGAGAAACTCAAAATTTTCGCAGTTCTGATGCTCGAAACGAATAACTAGAACGGCCCAGGGGAAAAGTGCCCATACCGTTGTAATCGGGCGAGTTTCTACTTTCAGATGCAACAGAAATTTTGCGGATTGGTCAATCCGCTCGCGAGATATGGCAGTTTGGAGGTAAGAAACGCTTGAGAAACTCAAAATTTTCGCAGTTCTGATGCTCGAAACGAATAACTAGAACGGCCCAGGGGAAAAGTGCCCATACCGTTGTAATCGGGCGAGTTTCTACTTTCAGATGCAACAGAAATTTTGCGGATTGATCAATCCGTTCGCGAGATATGGCAGTTTGGATATAAGAAACGCTTGAGAAACTCAAAATTTTCGCAGTTCTGATGCTCGAAACGAGTAACTAGAACGGCCTAGGGGAAAACTACGCATACCGTTGTAATCGGGCGAGTTTCTACTTTCAGATGCAACAGAAATTTTGCGGATTAGTCCTTCCGTTCGCGAGATATGGCAGTTTGGAGGTAAGAAACGCTTGAGAAACTCAAAATTTTCGCAGCTGTGATGCTCGAAACGAGTAACTAGAACAGCCTAGAGGAAGAGTACGGATACCGTTCTAATCGGGCGAGTTTTTACTTTCAGATGCAACAGAAATTTTGCGGATTGGTCAATCCGTTCGCGAGATATGGCCGTTTGGATGTAAGAAACGCTTTAGAAACTCAAAATTTTCGCAGATCTGATTCTCGAAACGAATAACGAGAACGGCCCAGGGGAAAAGTGTGCATACCATTGTAATCGGGCGAGTTTCTACTTTCCAATGCAACAGAAATTTTGCGGATTGGTCAATCCGTTCGAGAGATATGGCAGTTTGGAGGTAAGAAACGCTTGAGAAACTCAAAATTTTCGCAGTTCTGATGCTCGAAACGAATAACTGGAACGGCCTAGGGGAAAACTACACATACCGTTGTAATCGGGCGTGTTTCTACTTTCAGATGCAACAGAAATTTTGCGGATTGGTCATTCCGTTCGCGAGATATGGCAGTTTGGAGGTAAGAAACGCTTGAGAAACTCAAAATTTTCGCAGTTCTGATGCTCGAAACGAATAACTGGAACGGCCTAGGGGAAAACTACACATACCGTTGTAATCGGGCGAGTTTCTACTTTCAGATGCAACCGAAATTTTGCGGATTGGTCATTCCGTTCGCGAGATATGGCAGTTTGGAGGTAAGAAACGCTTGAGAAACCCAAAATTTTCGCAGTTATGATGCTCGAAACCAGTAACTAGAACAGCATAGAGGAAAAGTACGGATACCGTTCTAATCGGGCGAGTTTTTACTTTCAGATGCAACAGAAATTATGCGGATTGGTCAATCCGTTCGCGAGATGTGGCAGTTTGGAGGTAAGAAACGCTTGAGAAACTCAAAATTTTCGCAGTTCTGATGCTCGAAACGAATAACTAGAACGACCTAGGGGAAAACTACACATACCGTTGTAATCGGGCGACATTCTACTTTCAGATGAAACAGAAATTTTGCGGATTGGTCAATCCGCTCGCGAGATATGGCAGTTTGGAGGTAAGAAACGCTTGAGAAACTCAAAATTTTCGCAGTTCTGATGCTCGAAACGAATAACTAGAACGGCCTAGGGGAAAACTACACCTACCGTTGTAATCGGGCAGGTTTCTACTTTCAGATGCAACAGAAATTTTACGGATTGGTCAATCCGTTCGCGAGACATGGCAGTTTGAAGGTAAGAAACGCTTGAGAAACTCAACATTTTCGCAGTTCTGATGCTCGACACGAATAACTAGAACGGCCCAGGGGAAAAGTGCCCATACCGTTGTAATCGGGCGAGTTTCTACTTTCAGATGCAACAGAAATTTTGCGGATTGATCAATCCGTTCGCGAGATATGGCAGTTTGGATATAAGAAACGCTTGAGAAACTCAAAATTTTCGCAGTTCTGATGCTCGAAACGAATAACTGGAACGGCCTAGGGGAAAACTACACATACCGTTGTAATCGGGCGTGTTTCTACTTTCAGATGCAACAGAAATTTTGCGGATTGGTCATTCCGTTCGCGAGATATGGCAGATTGGAGGTAAGAAACGCTTGGGAAACTCAAAATTTTCGCAGTTCTGATGCTCGAAACGAATAACTAGAACGGCCTAGGGGAAAAGTGCGCATACCGTTGTAATCGGGCGAGTTTCTATTTTCAGATGCAACAGAAATTTTGCGGATTGGTCAATCCGTTCGCGAGATATGGCAGTTTGGAGGTAAGAAACGCTTGAGAAACTCAAAATTTTCGCAGTTCTGATGCTCGAAACGAATAACTGGAACGGCCTAGGGGAAAACTACACATACCGTTGTAATCGGGCGTGTTTCTACTTTCAGATGCAACAGAAATTTTGCGGATTGGTCATTCCGTTCGCGAGATATGGCAGTTTGGAGGTAAGAAACGCTTGAGAAACTCGAAATTTTCGCAGTTCTGATGCTCGAAACGAATAACTAGAACGGCCTAGGGGAAAAGTGCGCATACCGTTGTAATCGGGCGTGTTTCTACTTTCAGAAGCAACAGAAATTTTGCGGATTGGTCATTCCGTTCGCGAGATATGGCAGTTTGGAGGTAAGAAACGCTTGAGAAACTCGAAATTTTCGCAGTTCTGATGCTCGAAACGAATAACTAGAACGGCCTAGGGGAAAAGTGCGCATACCGTTGTAATCGGGCGTGTTTCTACTTTCAGAAGCAACAGAAATTTTGCGGATGGGTCAATCCGTTCGCGAGATATGGCAGTTTGGAGGTAAGAAACGCTTGAGAAACTCAAAATTTTCGCAGTTCTGATGCTCGAAATGAATAACTGGAACGGCCTAGGGGAAAACTACACATACCGTTGTAATCGGGCGACATTCTACTTTCAGGTGAAACAGAAATTTTGCGGATTGGTCAATCCGCTCGCGAGATATGGCAGTTTGGAGGTAAGAAACGCTTGAGAAACTCAAAATTTTCGCAGTTCTGATGCTCGAAACGAATAACTAGAACGGCCCAGGGGAAAAGTGCCCATACCGTTGTAATCGGGCGAGTTTCTACTTTCAGATGCAACAGAAATTTTGCGGATTGATCAATCCGTTCGCGAGATATGGCAGTTTGGATATAAGAAACGCTTGAGAAACTCAAAATTTTCGCAGTTCTGATGCTCGAAACGAGTAACTAGAACGGCCTAGGGGAAAACTACGCATACCGTTGTAATCGGGCGAGTTTCTACTTTCAGATGCAACAGAAATTTTGCGGATTAGTCCTTCCGTTCGCGAGATATGGCAGTTTGGAGGTAAGAAACGCTTGAGAAACTCAAAATTTTCGCAGCTGTGATGCTCGAAACGAGTAACTAGAACAGCCTAGAGGAAGAGTACGGATACCGTTCTAATCGGGCGAGTTTTTACTTTCAGATGCAACAGAAATTTTGCGGATTGGTCAATCCGTTCGCGAGATATGGCCGTTTGGATGTAAGAAACGCTTTAGAAACTCAAAATTTTCGCAGATCTGATTCTCGAAACGAATAACGAGAACGGCCCAGGGGAAAAGTGTGCATACCATTGTAATCGGGCGAGTTTCTACTTTCCAATGCAACAGAAATTTTGCGGATTGGTCAATCCGTTCGAGAGATATGGCAGTTTGGAGGTAAGAAACGCTTGAGAAACTCAAAATTTTCGCAGTTCTGATGCTCGAAACGAATAACTGGAACGGCCTAGGGGAAAACTACACATACCGTTGTAATCGGGCGTGTTTCTACTTTCAGATGCAACAGAAATTTTGCGGATTGGTCATTCCGTTCGCGAGATATGGCAGTTTGGAGGTAAGAAACGCTTGAGAAACTCAAAATTTTCGCAGTTCTGATGCTCGAAACGAATAACTGGAACGGCCTAGGGGAAAACTACACATACCGTTGTAATCGGGCGAGTTTCTACTTTCAGATGCAACCGAAATTTTGCGGATTGGTCATTCCGTTCGCGAGATATGGCAGTTTGGAGGTAAGAAACGCTTGAGAAACCCAAAATTTTCGCAGTTATGATGCTCGAAACCAGTAACTAGAACAGCATAGAGGAAAAGTACGGATACCGTTCTAATCGGGCGAGTTTTTACTTTCAGATGCAACAGAAATTATGCGGATTGGTCAATCCGTTCGCGAGATGTGGCAGTTTGGAGGTAAGAAACGCTTGAGAAACTCAAAATTTTCGCAGTTCTGATGCTCGAAACGAATAACTAGAACGACCTAGGGGAAAACTACACCTACCGTTGTAATCGGGCGAGTTTCTACTTTCAGATGCAACAGAAATTTTGCGGATTGATCAATCCGTTCGCGAGATATGGCAGTTTGGATATAAGAAACGCTTGGGAAACTCAAAATTTTCGCAGTTCTGATGCTCGAAACGAATAACTAGAACGACCTAGGGGAAAACTACACCTACCGTTGTAATCGGGCGAGTTTCTACTTTCAGATGCAACAGAAATTTTGCGGATTGGTCAATCCGTTCGCGAGATATGGCCGTTTGGATGTAAGAAACGCTTTAGAAACTCAAAATTTTCGCAGTTCTGATGCTCGAAACGAATAACGAGAACGGCCCAGGGGAAAAGTGTGCATACCATTGTAATCGGGCGAGTTTCTACTTTCAAATGCAACAGAAATTTTGCGGATTGGTCAATCCGTTCGCGAGATATGGCAGTTTGGAGGTAAGAAACGCTTGAGAAACTCAAAATTTTCGCAGTTCTGATGCTCGAAACGAATAACTGGAACGGCCTAGGGGAAAACTACACATACCGTAGTAATCGGGCGTGTTTCTACTTTCAGATGCAACAGAAATTTTGCGGATTGGTCATTCCGTTCGCGAGATGTGGCAGATTGGAGGTAAGAAACACTTGAGAAACTCAAAATTTTCGCAGTTCTGATGCTCGAAACGAATAACTAGAACGGCCTAGGGGAAAACTACTACTACCTTTGTAATCGGGCGAGTTTGTACTTTCAGATGCACAAGAAATTTTGCGGATTGGTTAATCCGTTCGCGAGATATGGCAGTTTGGAGGTAAGAAACGCTTGAGAAACTCAAAATGTTCGCAGTTCTGATGCTCGAAACGAATAACTAGAACGGCCTAGGGGAAAACTACACCTACCTTTGTAATCGGGCCAGTTTCTACTTTCAGATGCAACAGAAGTTTTGCGGATTGATCAATCCGTTCGCGAGATATGGCAGTTTGGATATAAGAAACGCTTGAGAAACTCAAAATTTTCGCAGTTCTGATGCTCGAAACGAGTAACTAGAACGGCCTAGGGGAAAAGTACGCATACCGTTGTAATCGGGCGAGTTTCTACTTTCAGATGCAACAGAAATTTTGCGGATTGATCAATCCGTTCGCGAGATATGGCAGTTTGGAGGTAAGAAACGCTTGAGAAACTCAAAATTTTCGCAGTTATGATGCTCGAAACGAATAACTAGAACGGCCCAGGGGAAAAGTGCCCATACCGTTGTAATCGGGCGAGTTTCTATTTTCAGATGCAACAGAAATTTTGCGGATTGGTCAATCCGTTCGCGAGATATGGCAGTTTGGAGGTAAGAAACGCTTGAGAAACTCAAAATTTTCGCAGTTCTGATGCTCGAAACGAATAACTAGAACGGCCTAGGGGAAAACGACACCTACCTTTGTAATCGTGCGAGTTTCTACTTTCAGATGCAACAGAAATTTTGCGGATTGGTCAATCCGTTCGCGAGACATGGCAGTTTGGAGGTAAGAAACGCTTGAGAAACTCAAAATTTTCGCAGTTCTGATGCTCGACACGAATAACTAGAACGGCCCAGGGGAAAAGTGCCCATACCGTTGTAATCGGGCGAGTTTCTACTTTCAGATGCAACAGAAATTTTGCGGATTGATCAATCCGTTCGCGAGATATGGCAGTTTGGATATAAGAAACGCTTGAGAAACTCAAAATTTTCGCAGTTCTGATGCTCGAAACGAGTAACTAGAACGGCCTAGGGGAAAACTACACATACCGTTGTAATCGGGCGTGTTTCTACTTTCAGATGCAACAGAAATTTTGCGGATTGGTCATTCCGTTCGCGAGATATGGCAGATTGGAGGTAAGAAACGCTTGAGAAACTCAAAATTTTCGCAGTTCTGATGCTCGACACGAATAACTAGAACGGCCCAGGGGAAAAGTGCCCATACCGTTGTAATCGGGCGAGTTTCTACTTTCAGATGCAACAGAAATTTTGCGGATTGATCAATCCGTTCGCGAGATATGGCAGTTTGGATATAAGAAACCCTTGAGAAACTCAAAATTTTCGCAGTTCTGATGCTCGAAACGAATAACTGGAACGGCCTAGGGGAAAACTACACATACCGTTGTAATCGGGCGTGTTTCTACTTTCAGATGCAACAGAAATTTTGCGGATTGGTCATTCCGTTCGCGAGATATGGCAGATTGGAGGTAAGAAACGCTTGGGAAACTCAAAATTTTCGCAGTTCTGATGCTCGAAACGAATAACTAGAACGGCCTAGGGGAAAAGTGCGCATACCGTTGTAATCGGGCGAGTTTCTATTTTCAGATGCAACAGAAATTTTGCGGATTGGTCAATCCGTTCGCGAGATATGGCAGTTTGGAGGTAAGAAACGCTTGAGGAACTCAAAATTTTCGCAGTTCTGATGCTCGAAACGAATAACTAGAACGGCCTAGGGGAAAACGACACCTACCTTTGTAATCGTGCGAGTTTCTACTTTCAGATGCAACAGAAATTTTGCGGATTGGTCAATCCGTTCGCGAGACATGGCAGTTTGGAGGTAAGAAACGCTTGAGAAACTCAAAATTTTCGCAGTTCTGATGCTCGAAACGAATAACTAGAACGGCCCAGGGGAAAAGTGCCCATACCGTTGTAATCGGGCGAGTTTCTACTTTCAGATGCAACAGAAATTTTGCGGATTGATCAATCCGTTCGCGAGATATGGCAGTTTGGATATAAGAAACGCTTGGGAAACTCAAAATTTTCGCAGTTCTGATGCTCGAAACGAATAACTAGAACGACCTAGGGGAAAACTACACCTACCGTTGTAATCGGGCGAGTTTCTACTTTCAGATGCAACAGAAATTTTGCGGATTGGTCAATCCGTTCGCGAGATATGGCCGTTTGGATGTAAGAAACGCTTTAGAAACTCAAAATTTTCGCAGTTCTGATGCTCGAAACGAATAACGAGAACGGCCCAGGGGAAAAGTGTGCATACCATTGTAATCGGGCGAGTTTCTACTTTCAAATGCAACAGAAATTTTGCGGATTGGTCAATCCGTTCGCGAGATATGGCAGTTTGGAGGTAAGAAACGCTTGAGAAACTCCAAAATTTTCGCAGTTCTGATGCTCGAAACGAATAACTGGAACGGCCTAGGGGAAAACTACACATACCGTAGTAATCGGGCGTGTTTCTACTTTCAGATGCAACAGAAATTTTGCGGATTGGTCATTCCGTTCGCGAGATATGGCAGTTTGGAGGTAAGAAACGCTTGAGAAACTCAAAATTTTGGCAGTTCTGTTGCTCGAAACGAATAACTAGAACGGCCTAGGGGAAAAGTGCGCATACCGTTGTAATCGGGCGAGTTTCTACTTTCAGAAGCAACAGAAATTTTGCGGATGGGTCAATCCGTTCACGAGATATGGCAGTTTGGAAGTAAGAAACGCTTGAGAAACTCAAAATTTTCGCAGTTCTGATGCTCGAAATGAATAACTGGAACGGCCTAGGGG
The DNA here is from genome assembly GCF_051014685.1 of Ptiloglossa arizonensis. Classification (NCBI taxonomy): domain Eukaryota; kingdom Metazoa; phylum Arthropoda; class Insecta; order Hymenoptera; family Colletidae; genus Ptiloglossa; species Ptiloglossa arizonensis. The sequence goes on from NW_027478510.1 coordinate 1,069,888, forward strand.
AAAACTACACCTACCTTTGTAATCGGGCGAGTTTCTACTTTCAGATGCAACAGAAATTTTGCGGATTGGTCAATCCGTTCGCGAGACATGGCAGTTTGGAGGTAAGAAACGCTTGAGAAACTCAAAATTTTCGCAGTTCTGATGCTCGAAACGAATAACTGGAACGGCCTAGGGGAAAACTACACATACCGTTGTAATCGGGCGTGTTTCTACTTTCAGATGCAACAGAAATTTTGCGGATTGGTCATTCCGTTCGCGAGATGTGGCAGATTGGAGGTAAGAAACACTTGAGAAACTCAAAATTTTCGCAGTTCTGATGCTCGAAACGAATAACTAGAACGGCCTAGGGGAAAACTACTACTACCTTTGTAATCGGGCGAGTTTGTACTTTCAGATGCACAAGAAATTTTGCGGATTGGTTAATCCGTTCGCGAGATATGGCAGTTTGGAGGTAAGAAACGCTTGAGAAACTCAAAATTTTCGCAGTTCTGATGCTCGAAACGAATAACTAGAACGGCCTAGGGGAAAACTACACCTACCTTTGTAATCGGGCCAGTTTCTACTTTCAGATGCAACAGAAGTTTTGCGGATTGATCAATCCGTTCGCGAGATATGGCAGTTTGGATATAAGAAACGCTTGAGAAACTCAAAATTTTCGCAGTTCTGATGCTCGAAACGAGTAACTAGAACGGCCTAGGGGAAAAGTACGCATACCGTTGTAATCGGGCGAGTTTCTACTTTCAGATGCAACAGAAATTTTGCGGATTGATCAATCCGTTCGCGAGATATGGCAGTTTGGAGGTAAGAAACGCTTGAGAAACTCAAAATTTTCGCAGTTATGATGCTCGAAACGAATAACTAGAACGGACCAGGGGAAAAGTGCCCATACCGTTGTAATCGGGCGAGTTTCTATTTTCAGATGCAACAGAAATTTTGCGGATTGGTCAATCCGTTCGCGAGATATGGCAGTTTGGAGGTAAGAAACGCTTGAGAAACTCAAAATTTTCGCAGTTCTGATGCTCGAAACGAATAACTAGAACGGCCTAGGGGAAAACGACACCTACCTTTGTAATCGTGCGAGTTTCTACTTTCAGATGCAACAGAAATTTTGCGGATTGGTCAATCCGTTCGCGAGACATGGCAGTTTGGAGGTAAGAAACGCTTGAGAAACTCAAAATTTTCGCAGTTCTGATGCTCGACACGAATAACTAGAACGGCTCAGGGAAAAGTGCCCATACCGTTGTAATCGGGCGAGTTTCTACTTTCAGATGCAACAGAAATTTTGCGGATTGATCAATCCGTTTCGCGAGATATGGCAGTTTGGATATAAGAAACGCTTGAGAAACTCAAAATTTTCGCAGTTCTGATGCTCGAAACGAGTAACTAGAACGGCCTAGGGGAAAACTACACATACCGTTGTAATCGGGCGTGTTTCTACTTTCAGATGCAACAGAAATTTTGCGGATTGGTCATTCCGTTCGCGAGATATGGCAGATTGGAGGTAAGAAACGCTTGAGAAACTCAAAATTTTCGCAGTTCTGATGCTCGACACGAATAACTAGAACGGCCCAGGGGAAAAGTGCCCATACCGTTGTAATCGGGCGAGTTTCTACTTTCAGATGCAACAGAAATTTTGCGGATTGATCAATCCGTTCGCGAGATATGGCAGTTTGGATATAAGAAACGCTTGAGAAACTCAAAATTTTCGCAGTTCTGATGCTCGAAACGAATAACTGGAACGGCCTAGGGGAAAACTACACATACCGTTGTAATCGGGCGTGTTTCTACTTTCAGATGCAACAGAAATTTTGCGGATTGGTCATTCCGTTCGCGAGATATGGCAGATTGGAGGTAAGAAACGCTTGGGAAACTCAAAATTTTCGCAGTTCTGATGCTCGAAACGAATAACTAGAACGGCCTAGGGGAAAAGTGCGCATACCGTTGTAATCGGGCGAGTTTCTACTTTCAGATGCAACAGAAATTTTGCGGATTGGTCAATCCGTTCGCGAGATATGGCCGTTTGGATGTAAGAAACGCTTTAGAAACTCAAAATTTTCGCAGTTCTGATGCTCGAAACGAATAACGAGAACGGCCCAGGGGAAAAGTGTGCATACCATTGTAATCGGGCGAGTTTCTACTTTCAAATGCAACAGAAATTTTGCGGATTGGTCAATCCGTTCGCGAGATATGGCAGTTTGGAGGTAAGAAACGCCTGAGAAACTCAAAATTTTCGCAGTTCTGATGCTCGAAACGAATAACTGGAACGGCCTAGGGGAAAACTACACATACCGTAGTAATCGGGCGTGTTTCTACTTTCAGATGCAACAGAAATTTTGCGGATTGGTCATTCCGTTCGCGAGATATGGCAGTTTGGAGGTAAGAAACGCTTGAGAAACTCAAAATTTTGGCAGTTCTGTTGCTCGAAACGAATAACTAGAACGGCCTAGGGGAAAAGTGCGCATACCGTTGTAATCGGGCGAGTTTCTACTTTCAGAAGCAACAGAAATTTTGCGGATGGGTCAATCCGTTCACGAGATATGGCAGTTTGGAAGTAAGAAACGCTTGAGAAACTCAAAATTTTCGCAGTTCTGATGCTCGAAATGAATAACTGGAACGGCCTAGGGGAAAACTACACCTACCTTTGTAATCGGGCGAGTTTCTACTTTCAGATGCAACAGAAATTTTGCGGATTGGTCAATCCGTTCGCGAGACATGGCAGTTTGGAGGTAAGAAACGCTTGAGAAACTCAAAATTTTCGCAGTTCTGATGCTCGAAACGAATAACTGGAACGGCCTAGGGGAAAACTACACATACCGTTGTAATCGGGCGTGTTTCTACTTTCAGATGCAACAGAAATTTTGCGGATTGGTCATTCCGTTCGCGAGATGTGGCAGATTGGAGGTAAGAAACACTTGAGAAACTCAAAATTTTCGCAGTTCTGATGCTCGAAACGAATAACTAGAACGGCCTAGGGGAAAACTACTACTACCTTTGTAATCGGGCGAGTTTGTACTTTCAGATGCACAAGAAATTTTGCGGATTGGTTAATCCGTTCGCGAGATATGGCAGTTTGGAGGTAAGAAACGCTTGAGAAACTCAAAATTTTCGCAGTTCTGATGCTCGAAACGAATAACTAGAACGGCCTAGGGGAAAACTACACCTACCTTTGTAATCGGGCCAGTTTCTACTTTCAGATGCAACAGAAGTTTTGCGGATTGATCAATCCGTTCGCGAGATATGGCAGTTTGGATATAAGAAACGCTTGAGAAACTCAAAATTTTCGCAGTTCTGATGCTCGAAACGAGTAACTAGAACGGCCTAGGGGAAAAGTACGCATACCGTTGTAATCGGGCGAGTTTCTACTTTCAGATGCAACAGAAATTTTGCGGATTGATCAATCCGTTCGCGAGATATGGCAGTTTGGAGGTAAGAAACGCTTGAGAAACTCAAAATTTTCGCAGTTATGATGCTCGAAACGAATAACTAGAACGGCCCAGGGGAAAAGTGCCCATACCGTTGTAATCGGGCGAGTTTCTATTTTCAGATGCAACAGAAATTTTGCGGATTGGTCAATCCGTTCGCGAGATATGGCAGTTTGGAGGTAAGAAACGCTTGAGAAACTCAAAATTTTCGCAGTTCTGATGCTCGAAACGAATAACTAGAACGGCCTAGGGGAAAACGACACCTACCTTTGTAATCGTGCGAGTTTCTACTTTCAGATGCAACAGAAATTTTGCGGATTGGTCAATCCGTTCGCGAGACATGGCAGTTTGGAGGTAAGAAACGCTTGAGAAACTCAAAATTTTCGCAGTTCTGATGCTCGAAACGAATAACTAGAACGGCCCAGGGGAAAAGTGCCCATACCGTTGTAATCGGGCGAGTTTCTACTTTCAGATGCAACAGAAATTTTGCGGATTGATCAATCCGTTCGCGAGATATGGCAGTTTGGATATAAGAAACGCTTGAGAAACTCAAAATTTTCGCAGTTCTGATGCTCGAAACGAGTAACTAGAACGGCCTAGGGGAAAACTACGCATACCGTTGTAATCGGGCGAGTTTCTACTTTCAGATGCAACAGAAATTTTGCGGATTAGTCCTTCCGTTCGCGAGATATGGCAGTTTGGAGGTAAGAAACGCTTGAGAAACTCAAAATTTTCGCAGCTATGATGCTCGAAACGAGTAACTAGAACAGCCTAGAGGAAGAGTACGGATACCGTTCTAATCGGGCGAGTTTTTACTTTCAGATGCAACAGAAATTTTGCGGATTGGTCAATCCGTTCGCGAGATATGGCCGTTTGGATGTAAGAAACGCTTTAGAAACTCAAAATTTTCGCAGATCTGATTCTCGAAACGAATAACGAGAACGGCCCAGGGGAAAAGTGTGCATACCATTGTAATCGGGCGAGTTTCTACTTTCAGATGCAACAGAAATTTTGCGGATTGGTCAATCCGTTCGAGAGATATGGCAGTTTGGAGGTAAGAAACGCTTGAGAAACTCAAAATTTTCGCAGTTCTGATGCTCGAAACGAATAACTGGAACGGCCTAGGGGAAAACTACACATACCGTTGTAATCGGGCGTGTTTCTACTTTCAGATGCAACAGAAATTTTGCGGATTGGTCATTCCGTTCGCGAGATGTGGCAGATTGGAGGTAAGAAACACTTGAGAAACTCAAAATTTTCGCAGTTCTGATGCTCGAAACGAATAACTAGAACGGCCTAGGGGAAAACTACTACTACCTTTGTAATCGGGCGAGTTTGTACTTTCAGATGCACAAGAAATTTTGCGGATTGGTTAATCCGTTCGCGAGATATGGCAGTTTGGAGGTAAGAAACGCTTGAGAAACTCAAAATTTTCGCAGTTCTGATGCTCGAAACGAATAACTAGAACGGCCTAGGGGAAAACTACACCTACCTTTGTAATCGGGCCAGTTTCTACTTTCAGATGCAACAGAAGTTTTGCGGATTGATCAATCCGTTCGCGAGATATGGCAGTTTGGATATAAGAAACGCTTGAGAAACTCAAACTTTTCGCAGTTCTGATGCTCGAAACGAGTAACTAGAACGGCCTAGGGGAAAACTACGCATACCGTTGTAATCGGGCGAGTTTCTACTTTCAGATGCAACAGAAATTTTGCGGATTAGTCCTTCCGTTCGCGAGATATGGCAGTTTGGAGGTAAGAAACGCTTGAGAAACTCAAAATTTTCGCAGCTATGATGCTCGAAACGAGTAACTAGAACAGCCTAGAGGAAGAGTACGGATACCGTTCTAATCGGGCGAGTTTTTACTTTCAGATGCAACAGAAATTTTGCGGATTGGTCAATCCGTTCGCGAGATATGGCCGTTTGGATGTAAGAAACGCTTTAGAAACTCAAAATTTTCGCAGATCTGATTCTCGAAACGAATAACGAGAACGGCCCAGGGGAAAAGTGTGCATACCATTGTAATCGGGCGAGTTTCTACTTTCCAATGCAACAGAAATTTTGCGGATTGGTCAATCCGTTCGAGAGATATGGCAGTTTGGAGGTAAGAAACGCTTGAGAAACTCAAAATTTTCGCAGTTCTGATGCTCGAAACGAATAACTGGAACGGCCTAGGGGAAAACTACACATACCGTTGTAATCGGGCGTGTTTCTACTTTCAGATGCAACAGAAATTTTGCGGATTGGTCATTCCGTTCGCGAGATATGGCAGTTTGGAGGTAAGAAACGCTTGAGAAACTCAAAATTTTCGCAGTTCTGATGCTCGAAACGAATAACTGGAACGGCCTAGGGGAAAACTACACATACCGTTGTAATCGGGCGAGTTTCTACTTTCAGATGCAACCGAAATTTTGCGGATTGGTCAATCCGTTCGCGAGATATGGCAGTTTGGAGGTAAGAAACGCTTGAGAAACCCAAAATTTTCGCAGTTATGATGCTCGAAACCAGTAACTAGAACAGCCTAGAGGAAAAGTACGGATACCGTTCTAATCGGGCGAGTTTTTACTTTCAGATGCAACAGAAATTATGCGGATTGGTCAATCCGTTCGCGAGATGTGGCAGTTTGGAGGTAAGAAACGCTTGAGAAACTCAAAATTTTCGCAGTTCTGATGCTCGAAACGAATAACTAGAACGACCTAGGGGAAAACTACACCTACCGTTGTAATCGGGCGAGTTTCTACTTTCAGATGCAACAGAAATTTTGCGGATTGGTCAATCCGTTCGCGAGATATGGCCGTTTGGATGTAAGAAACGCTTTAGAAACTCAAAATTTTCGCAGTTCTGATGCTCGAAACGAATAACGAGAACGGCCCAGGGGAAAAGTGTGCATACCATTGTAATCGGGCGAGTTTCTACTTTCAAATGCAACAGAAATTTTGCGGATTGGTCAATCCGTTCGCGAGATATGGCAGTTTGGAGGTAAGAAACGCTTGAGAAACTCAAAATTTTCGCAGTTCTGATGCTCGAAACGAATAACTGGAACGGCCTAGGGGAAAACTACACCTACCGTTGTAATCGGGCGAGTTTCTACTTTCAGATGCAACAGAAATTTTGCGGATTGGTCAATCCGTTCGCGAGATATGGCCGTTTGGATGTAAGAAACGCTTTAGAAACTCAAAATTTTCGCAGTTCTGATGCTCGAAACGAATAACGAGAACGGCCTAGGGGAAGAGTGCGCATACCGTTGTAATCGGGCGAGTTTCTACTTTCATACGCAACAGAAATTTTGCGGATTGGTCAATCCGTTCGCGAGATATGGCAGTTTGGAGGTAAGAAACGCTTGAGAAACTCAAAATTTTCGCAGTTCTGATGCTCGAAACGAGTAACTAGAACGGCCTAGGGGAAAAGTACGCATACCGTTGTAATCGGGCGAGGTTCTACTTTCAGATGCAACAGAAATTTTGCGGATTGATCAATCCGTTCGCGAGATATGGCAGTTTGGAGGTAAGAAACGCTTGAGAAACTCAAAATTTTCGCAGTTATGATGCTCGAAACGAATAACTAGAACGGCCCAGGGGAAAAGTGCCCATACCGTTGTAATCGGGCGAGTTTCTATTTTCAGATGCAACAGAAATTTTGCGGATTGGTCAATCCGTTCGCGAGATATGGCAGTTTGGAGGTAAGAAACGCTTGAGAAACTCAAAATTTTCGCAGTTCTGATGCTCGAAACGAATAACTAGAACGGCCTAGGGGAAAACTACACCTACCTTTGTAATCGGGCGAGTTTCTACTTTCAGATGCAACAGAAATTTTGAGGATTGGTCAATCCGTTCGCGAGACATGGCAGTTTGGAGGTAAGAAACGCTTGAGAAACTCAAAATTTTCGCAGTTCTGATGCTCGAAACGAATAACTGGAACGGCCTAGGGGAAAACTACACATACCGTTGTAATCGGGCGTGTTTCTACTTTCAGATGCAACAGAAATTTTGCGGATTGGTCATTCCGTTCGCGAGATATGGCAGATTGGAGGTAAGAAACACTTGAGAAACTCAAAATTTTCGCAGTTCTGATGCTCGAAACGAATAACTAGAACGGCCTAGGGGAAAACTACACCTACCTTTGTAATCGGGCGAGTTTCTACTTTCAGATGCAACAGAAATTTTGCGGATTGGTCAATCCGTTCGCGAGACATGGCAGTTTGGAGGTAAGAAACGCTTGAGAAACTCAAAATTTCCGCAGTTCTGATGCTCGAATCGAATAACTAGAACGGCCCAGGGGAAAAGTGCCCATACCGTTGTAATCGGGCGAGTTTCTACTTTCAGATGCAACAGAAATTTTGCGGATTGATCAATCCGTTCGCGAGATATGGCAGTTTGGATATAAGAAACGCTTGAGAAACTCAAAATTTTCGCAGTTCTGATGCTCGAAACGAGTAACTAGAACGGCCTAGGGGAAAAGTACGCATACCGTTGTAATCGGGCGAGTTTCTACTTTCAGATGCAACAGAAATTTTGCGGATGGGTCAATCCGTTCGCGAGACATGGCAGTTTGGAGGTAAGAAACGCTTGAGAAACTCAAAATTTTCGCAGTTCTGATGCTCGAAACGCATAACTAGAACGGCCTAGGGGAAAACTACACCTACCTTTGTAATCGGGCCAGTTTCTACTTTCAGATGCAACAGAAGTTTTGCGGATTGATCAATCCGTTCGCGAGATATGGCAGTTTGGATATAAGAAACGCTTGAGAAACTCAAAATTTTCGCAGTTCTGATGCTCGAAACGAGTAACTAGAACGGCCTAGGGGAAAAGTACGCATACCGTTGTAATCGGGCGAGTTTCTACTTTCAGATGCAACAGAAATTTTGCGGATTGATCAATCCGTTCGCGAGATATGGCAGTTTGGAGGTAAGAAACGCTTGAGAAACTCAAAATTTTCGCAGTTATGATGCTCGAAACGAATAACTAGAACGGCCCAGGGGAAAAGTGCCCATACCGTTGTAATCGGGCGAGTTTCTATTTTCAGATGCAACAGAAATTTTGCGGATTGGTCAATCCGTTCGCGAGATATGGCAGTTTGGAGGTAAGAAACGCTTGAGAAACTCAAAATTTTCGCAGTTCTGATGCTCGAAACGAATAACTAGAACGGCCTAGGGGAAAACTACACCTACCTTTGTAATCGGGCGAGTTTCTACTTTCAGATGCAACAGAAATTTTGCGGATTGGTCAATCCGTTCGCGAGACATGGCAGTTTGGAGGTAAGAAACGCTTGAGAAACTCAAAATTTTCGCAGTTCTGATGCTCGAAACGAATAACTGGAACGGCCTAGGGGAAAACTACACATACCGTTGTAATCGGGCGTGTTTCTACTTTCAGATGCAACAGAAATTTTGCGGATTGGTCATTCCGTTCGCGAGATATGGCAGATTGGAGGTAAGAAACACTTGAGAAACTCAAAATTTTCGCAGTTCTGATGCTCGAAACGAATAACTAGAACGGCCTAGGGGAAAACTACACCTACCTTTGTAATCGGGCGAGTTTCTACTTTCAGATGCAACAGAAATTTTGCGGATTGGTCAATCCGTTCGCGAGACATGGCAGTTTGGAGGTAAGAAACGCTTGAGAAACTCAAAATTTTCGCAGTTCTGATGCTCGAATCGAATAACTAGAACGGCCCAGGGGAAAAGTGCCCATACCGTTGTAATCGGGCGAGTTTCTACTTTCAGATGCAACAGAAATTTTGCGGATTGATCAATCCGTTCGCGAGATATGGCAGTTTGGATATAAGAAACGCTTGAGAAACTCAAAATTTTCGCAGTTCTGATGCTCGAAACGAGTAACTAGAACGGCCTAGGGGAAAAGTACGCATACCGTTGTAATCGGGCGAGTTTCTACTTTCAGATGCAACAGAAATTTTGCGGATGGGTCATTCCGTTCGCGAGATATGGCAGTTTGGAGGTAAGAAACGCTTGAGAAACTCAAAATCTTCGCAGTTCTGATGCTCGAAACGAATAACTAGAACGGCCCAGGGGAAAAGTGCCCATACCGTTGTAATCGGGCGAGTTTCTACTTTCAGATGCAACAGAAATTTTGCGGATTGATCAATCCGTTCGCGAGATATGGCAGTTTGGATATAAGAAACGCTTGAGAAACTCAAAATTTTCGCAGTTCTGATGCTCGAAACGAGTAACTAGTTCGGCCTAGGGGAAAAGTACGCATACCGTTGTAATCGGGCGAGTTTCTACTTTCAGATGCAACAGAAATTTTGCGGATTGATCAATCCGTTCGCGAGATATGGCAGTTTGGATATAAGAAACGCTTGAGAAACTCAAAATTTTCGCAGCTCTGATGCTCGAAACGAGTAACTAGAACGGCCTAGGGGAAAAGTACGCATACCGTTGTAATCGGGCGAGTTTCTACTTTCAGATGCAACAGAAATTTTGCGGATTGATCAATCCGTTCGCGAGATATGGCAGTCTGGATATAAGAAACGCTTGAGAAACTCAAAATTTTCGCAGTTCTGATGCTCGAAACGAATAACTGGAACGGCCTAGGGGAAAACTACACATACCGTTGTAATCGGGCGTGTTTCTACTTTCAGATGCAACAGAAATTTTGCGGATTGGGCATTCCGTTCGCGAGATATGGCAGATTGGAGGTAAGAAACACTTGAGAAACTCAAAATTTTCGCAGTTCTGATGCTAGAAACGAATAACTAGAACGGCCTAGGGGAAAAGTGCGCATACCGTTGTAATCGGGCGAGTTTCTATTTTCAGATGCAACAGCAATTTTGCGGATTGGTCAATCCGTTCGCGAGATATGGCAGTTTGGAGGTATGAAACGCTTGAGAAACTCAAAATTTTCGCAGTTCTGATGCTCGAAACGAATAACTAGAACGGCCTAGGGGAAAACTACACCTACCTTTGTAATCGGGCGAGTTTCTACTTTCAGATGCAACAGAAATTTTGCGGATTGTTCAATCCGTTCGCGAGACATGGCAGTTTGGAGGTAAGAAACGCTTGAGAAACTCAAAATTTTCGCAGTTCTGATGCTAGAAACGAATAACTAGAACGGCCTAGGGGAAAAGTGCGCATACCGTTGTAATCGGGCGAGTTTCTATTTTCAGATGCAACAGCAATTTTGCGGATTGGTCAATCCGTTCGCGAGATATGGCAGTTTGGAGGTAAGAAACGCTTGAGAAACTCAAAATTTTCGCAGTTCTGATGCTCGAAACGAATAACTAGAACGGCCTAGGGGAAAACTACACCTACCTTTGTAATCGGGCGAGTTTCTACTTTCAGATGCAACAGAAATTTTGCGGATTGGTCAATCCGTTCGCGAGACATGGCAGTTTGGAGGTAAGAAACGCTTGAGAAACTCAAAATTTTCGCAGTTCTGATGCTCGAAACGAATAACTGGAACGGCCTAGGGGAAAACTACACATACCGTTGTAATCGGGCGTGTTTCTACTTTCAGATGCAACAGAAATTTTGCGGATTGGTCATTCCGTTCGCGAGATATGGCAGATTGGAGGTAAGAAACACTTGAGAAACTCAAAATTTTCGCAGTTCTGATGCTCGAAACGAATAACTAGAACGGCCTAGGGGAAAACTACACCTACCTTTGTAATCGGGCGAGTTTCTACTTTCAGATGCAACAGAAATTTTGCGGATTGGTCAATCCGTTCGCGAGACATGGCAGTTTGGAGGTAAGAAACGCTTGAGAAACTCAAAATTTTCGCAGTTCTGATGCTCGAATCGAATAACTAGAACGGCCCAGGGGAAAAGTGCCCATACCGTTGTAATCGGGCGAGTTTCTACTTTCAGATGCAACAGAAATTTTGCGGATTGATCAATCCGTTCGCGAGATATGGCAGTTTGGATATAAGAAACGCTTGAGAAACTCAAAATTTTCGCAGTTCTGATGCTCGAAACGAGTAACTAGAACGGCCTAGGGGAAAAGTACGCATACCGTTGTAATCGGGCGAGTTTCTACTTTCAGATGCAACAGAAATTTTGCGGATGGGTCATTCCGTTCGCGAGATATGGCAGTTTGGAGGTAAGAAACGCTTGAGAAACTCAAAATCTTCGCAGTTCTGATGCTCGAAACGAATAACTAGAACGGCCCAGGGGAAAAGTGCCCATACCGTTGTAATCGGGCGAGTTTCTACTTTCAGATGCAACAGAAATTTTGCGGATTGATCAATCCGTTCGCGAGATATGGCAGTTTGGATATAAGAAACGCTTGAGAAACTCAAAATTTTCGCAGTTCTGATGCTCGAAACGAGTAACTAGATCGGCCTAGGGGAAAAGTACGCATACCGTTGTAATCGGGCGAGTTTCTACTTTCAGATGCAACAGAAATTTTGCGGATTGATCAATCCGTTCGCGAGATATGGCAGTTTGGATATAAGAAACGCTTGAGAAACTCAAAATTTTCGCAGTTCTGATGCTCGAAACGAGTAACTAGAACGGCCTAGGGGAAAAGTACGCATACCGTTGTAATCGGGCGAGTTTCTACTTTCAGATGCAACAGAAATTTTGCGGATTGATCAATCCGTTCGCGAGATATGGCAGTCTGGATATAAGAAACGCTTGAGAAACTCAAAATTTTCGCAGTTCTGATGCTCGAAACGAATAACTGGAACGGCCTAGGGGAAAACTACACATACAGTTGTAATCGGGCGTGTTTCTACTTTCAGATGCAACAGAAATTTTGCGGATTGGGCATTCCGTTCGCGAGATATGGCAGATTGGAGGTAAGAAACACTTGAGAAACTCAAAATTTTCGCAGTTCTGATGCTAGAAACGAATAACTAGAACGGCCTAGGGGAAAAGTGCGCATACCGTTGTAATCGGGCGAGTTTCTATTTCCAGATGCAACAGCAATTTTGCGGATTGGTCAATCCGTTCGCGAGATATGGCAGTTTGGAGGTATGAAACGCTTGAGAAACTCAAAATTTTCGCAGTTCTGATGCTCGAAACGAATAACTAGAACGGCCTAGGGGAAAACTACACCTACCTTTGTAATCGGGCGAGTTTCTACTTTCAGATGCAACAGAAATTTTGCGGATTGTTCAATCCGTTCGCGAGACATGGCAGTTTGGAGGTAAGAAACGCTTGAGAAACTCAAAATTTTCGCAGTTCTGATGCTCGAAACGAATAACTAGAACGGCCCAGGGGAATAGTGCCCATACCGTTGTAATCGGGCGAGTTTCTACTTTCAGATGCAACAGAAATTTTGCGGATTGATCAATCCGTTCGCGAGATATGGCAGTTTGGATATAAGAAACGCTTGAGAAACTCAAAATTTTCGCAGTTATGATGCTCGAAACGAGTAACTAGAACGGCCTAGGGGAAAAGTACGGATACCGTTCTAGTCGGGCGAGTTTCTACTTTCAGATGCAACAGAAATTTTGCGGATTGGTCAATCCGTTCGCGAGATATGGCAGTTTGGAGGTAAGAAACGCTTGAGAAACTCAAAATTTTCGCAGTTCTGATGCTCGAAACGAATAACTAGAACGGCCTAGGGGAAAACTACACCTACCGTTGTAATCGGGCGAGTTTCTACTTTCAGATGCAACAGAAATTTTGCGGATGGGTCATTCCGTTCGCGAGATATGGCAGTTTGGAGGTAAGAAACGCTTGAGAAACTCAAAATTTTCGCAGTTATGATGCTCGAAACGAGTAACTAGTACGGCCTAGGGGAAAAGTACGGATACCGTTCTAATCGGGCGAGTTTCTACTTTCAGAAGCAACAGAAATTTTGCGGATGGGTCAATCCGTTCGCGAGATATGGCAGTTTGGAGGAAAGAAACGCTTGAGAAACTCAAAATTTCCGCAGTTCTGATGCTCGAAATGAATAACTGGAACGGCCTAGGGGAAAACTACACATACCGTTGTAATCGGGCGAGCTTCTACTTTCAGATGCAACAGAAATTTTGCGGATTGGTCAATCCGTTCGCGAGATATGGCAGTTTGGAGGTAAGAAACGCTTGAGAAACTCAAAATTTTCGCAGTTCTGATGCTCGAAACGAGTAACTAGAACGGCCTAGGGGAAAAGTACGCATACCGTTGTAATCGGGCGAGATTCTACTTTCAGATGCAACAGAAATTTTGCGGATTAGTCAATCCGTTCGCGAGATATGGCAGTTTGGAGGTAAAAACGCTTGAGAAACTCAAAATTTTCGCAGTTATGATGCTCGAAACGAGTAACTAGGACGGCCTAGGGGAAAAGTACGGATATAGTTCTAATCGGGCGAGATTCTACTTTCAGATGCAACAGAAATTTTGCGGATTGGTCAATCCGTTCGCGAGATGAGACAGTTTGGATGTAAGAAACGCTTGAGAAACTCAAAATTTTCGCAGTTCTGATGCTCGAAACGAATAACTAGAACGGCCTAGGGGAAAACTACACATACCGTTGTAATCGGGCGAGTTTCTACTTTCAGATGCAACAGAAATTTTGCGGATTGGTCAATCCGTTCGCGAGACATGGCAGTTTGGATGTAAGAAACGCTGAGAAACACAAAATTTTCACAGTTCTGATGCTCGACACGAATAACTAAAACGGCCCAGGGGAAAAGTGCCCATACCATTGTAATCGGGCGAGTTTCTACTTTCAGATGCAACAGAAATTTTGCGGATTGATCAATCCGTTCGCGAGATGTGGCAGTTTGGAGGTAAGAAACGCTTGAGAAACTCAAAATTTTCGCAGTTATGATGCTCGAAACGAGTAACTAGGACGGCCTAGGGGAAAAGTACGGATACAGTTCTAATCGGGCGAGATTCTACTTTCAAATGCAACAGAAATTTTGCGGATTGGTCAATCCGTTCGCGAGATGTGGCAGTTTGGAGGTAAGAAACGCTTGAGAAACTCAAAATTTTCGCAGTTCTGATGCTCGAAACGAGTAACTAGAACGGCCTAGGGGAAAAGTACGCATACCGTTGTAATCGGGCGAGTTTCTACTTTCAGATGCAACAGAAATTTTGCGGATTGGTCAATCCGTTCGCGAGATGTGGCAGTTTGGAGGTAAGAAACGCTTGAGAAACTCAAAATTTTCGCAGTTCTGATGCTCGAAACGAGTAACTAGAACGGCCTAGGGGAAAGCTACACCTACCGTTGTAATCGGGCGAGTTTCTACTTTCAGATGCAGCAGAAATTTTGCGGATTAGTCCTTCCGTTCGCGAGATATGGCAGTTTGGAGGTAAGAAACGCTTGAGAAACTCAAAATTTTCGCAGTTATGATGCTCGAAACGAGTAACTAGTACAGCCTAGGGGAAAAGTACGGATACCGTTCTAATCGGGCGAGTTTCTACTTTCAGAAGCAACAGAAATTTTGCGGATGGGTCAATCCGTTCGCGAGATATGGCAGTTTGGAGGTAAGAAACGCTTGAGAAACTCAAAATTTTCGCAGTTCTGATGCTCGAAATGAATAACTGGAACGGCCTAGGGGAAAACTACACATACCGTTGAAATCGGGCGAGTTTCTACTTTCAGATGCAACAGAAATTTTGCGGATTGGTCAATCCGTTCGCGAGATATGGCAGTTTGGAGGTAAGAAACGCTTGAGAAACTCAAAATTTTCGCAGTTCTGATGCTCGAAACGAATAACTAGAACGGCCTAGGGGAAAACTACACCTACCGTTGTAATCGGGCGAGTTTCTACTTTCAGATGCAACAGAAATTTTGCGGATTGGTCAATCCGTTCGCGAGACATGGCAGTTTGGAAGTAAGAAACGCTGAGAAACTCAAAATTTTCACAGTTCTGATGCTCGACACGAATAACTAAAACGGCCCAGGGGAAAAGTGCCCATACCATTGTAATCTGGCGAGTTTCTACTTTCAGATGCAACAGAAATTTTGCGGATTGATCAATCCGTTCGCGAGATATGGCAGTTTGGATATAAGAAACGCTTGAGAAACTCAAAATTTTCGCAGTTCTGATGCTCGAAACGAGTAACTAGAACGGCCTAGGGGAAAAGTACGCATACCGTTGTAATCGGGCGAGTTTCTACTTTCAGATGCAACAGAAATTTTGCGGGTTAGTCAATCCGTTCGCGAGATATGGCAGTTTGGAGGTAAGAAACGCTTGAGAAACTCAAAATTTTCGCAGTTATGATGCTCGAAACGAGTAACTAGGACGGCCTAGGGGAAAAGTACGGATACAGTTCTAATCGGGCGAGATTCTACTTTCAGATGCAACAGAAATTTTGCGGATTGGTCAATCCGTTCGCGAGATGTGGCAGTTTGGAGGTAAGAAACGCTTGAGAAACTCAAAATTTTCGCAGTTCTGATGCTCGAAACGAATAACTAGAACGGCCTAGGGGAAAACTACACATACCGTTGTAATCGGGCGAGTTTCTACTTTCAGATGCAACAGAAATTTTGCGGATTGGTCAATCCGTTCGCGAGATGTGGCAGTTTGGAGGTAAGAAACGCTTGAGAAACTCAAAATTTTCGCTTTTCTGATGCTCAAAACGAGTAACTAGAACGGCCTAGGGGGAAAGTGCGCATACCGTTGTAATCGGGCGAGTTTCTACTTTCAGGTGCAACAGAAATTTTGCGGATTGATCAATCCGTTCGCGAGATATGGCAGTTTGGAGATAAGAAACGCTTGAGAAACTCAAAATTTTCGCAATTCTGATGCTCGAAACGAGTAACTAGAGCGGCCTATTGGAAAAGTACGCATACCGTTGTAATCGGGCGAGTTTCTACTTTCAGATGCAACAGCAATTTTGCGGATCGGTCGATCCGTTCGCGAGATATGGCAGTTTGGAAGTAAGAAACGCTTGAGGAACTCAAAATTTTCGCAGTTCTGATGCTCGGAATGAATAACTGGAACGGCCTAGGGGAAAACTACACATACCGTTGTAATCGGGCGAGTTTCTACTTTCAGATGCAACAGAAATTTTGCGGATTGGTCAATCCGTTCGCGAGATATGGCAGTTTGGAGGTAAGAAAGGCTTAAGAAACTCAAAATTTTCGCAGATCTGATCCTCGAAACGAATAACTAGAACGGTCTAGGGGAAAACTACACCCACCGTTGTAATCGGGCGAGTTTCTACTTTCAGATGCAACAGAAATTTTGAGGATTGATCAATCCGTTCGCGAGATATGGCAGTTTGGAGATAAGAACCGCTTGAGAAACTCAAAATTTTCGCAGTTCTGATGCTCGAAACGAGTAACTAGAACGGCCTAGGGGAAAAGTACGCATACCGTTGTAATCGGGCGAGTTTCTGCTTTCAGATGCAACAGAAATTTTGCGGATTGGTAAATCCGTTCGCGAGATATGGCAGTTTGGACGTAAGAAACGCTTGAGAAACTCAAAATTTTCGCAGTTCTGATGCTCGAAACGTATAACTAGAACGGCCTAGGGGAAAAGTACGCATACCGATGTAATCGGGCGTGTTTCTACTTTCAGATGCAACAGAAATTTTGCGGATTGGTCAGTCCGTTCGCGAGATATGGCCGTTTGGATGTAAGAAACGCTTTAGAAACTCAAAATTTTCGCAGTTCTGATGATCGAAACGAATAACTAGAACGGCCCAGGGGAAAAGTGCGCATACCATTGTAATCGGGCTAGGTTCTACTTTCAAATGCAACAGAAATTTTGCGGATTGGTCAATCCGTTCGCGAGATATGGCAGTTTGGAGGTAAGAAACGCTTGAGAAACTCAAAATTTTCGCAGTTCTGATGCTCGAAAAGAATAACTGGAACGGCCTAGGGGAAAACTACACATACCGTTGTAATCGGGCGTGTTTCTACTTTCAGATGCAACAGAAATTTTGCGGATTGGTCATTCCGTTCGCGAGATATGGCAGTTTGGAAGTAAGAAACGCTTGAGAAACTCAAAATTTTCGCAGTTATGATGCTCGAAACGAGTAACTAGAACGGCCTAGGGGAAAAGTACGGATACCGTTCTAATCGGGCCTGTTTCTACTTCCAGATGCAACAGAAATTTTGCGGATTGGTCAATCCGTTCGCGAGATGTGGCAGTTCGGAGGTAAGAAACGCTTGAGAAACTCAAAATTTTCGCAGTTCTGATGCTCGAAACGAATAACTAGAACGGCCTAGGGGAAAACTACACATACCGTTGTAATCGGGCGAGTTTCTACTTTCAGATGCAACAGACATTTTGTGGATTGGTCAATCCGTTCGCGAGATATGGCCGTTTGGATGTAAGAAACGCTTTAGAAACTCAAAATTTTCGCAGTTCTGATGCTCGAAACGAGTAACTAGAACGGCCTAGGGGAAAACTACACTTACCGTTGTAATCGGGCGAGCTTCTACTTTCAGATGCAACAGAAATTTTACGGATTGGTCAATCCGTTCGCGAGGCATGGCAGTTTGGAGGTAAGAAACGCTAGAGAAACTCAAAATTTTCGCAGTTCTGATGCTCGAAACGAATAACTAGAACGGCCCAGGGGAAAAGTGCCATTACCGTTGTAATCGGGCGAGTTTCTACTTTCAGATGCAACAGAAATTTTGCGGATTGATCAATCCGTTCGCGAGATATGGCAGTTTGGATATAAGAAACGCTAGAGAAACTCAAAATTTTCGCAGTTCTGATGCTCGAAACGAATAACTGGAACGGCCTAGGGGAAAACTACACATACCGTTGTAATCGGGCGTGTTTCTACTTTCAGATGCAACAGAAATTTTGCGGATTGGTCAATCCGTTCGGGAGATATGGCAGTTTGGAGGTAAGAAACGCTTGAGAAACTCAAAATTTTCGCAGTTATGATGCTCGAAACGAGTAACTAGGACGGCCTAGGGGAAAAGTACGGATACCGTTCTAATCGGGCGAGTTTCTACTTTCAGATGCAACAGAAATTTTGCGGATTGGTCAATCCGTTCGCGAGATGTGGCAGTTTGGATGTAAGAAACGCTTTAGAAACTCAAAATTTTCGCAGTTCTGATGCTCGAAACGAATAAATAGAACGGCCCAGGGGAAAAGTGCGCATACCATTGTAATCGGGCTAGGTTCTACTTCCAGATGCAACAGAAATTTTGCGGATTGGTCAATCCGTTCGCGAGATATGGCAGTTTGGAGGTAAGAAACGCTTGAGAAACTCAAAATTTTCGCAGTTCTGATGCTCGAAACGAATAACTAGAACGGCCTAGGGGAAAACTAGACCTACCGTTGTAATCGGGCGAGTTTCTACTTTCAGATGCAACAAAAATTTTGCGGATTGGTCAATCCGTTCGCGAGACATGGCAGTTTGGAGGTAAGAAACGCTGAGAAACTCAAAATTTTCACAGTTCTGATGCTCGACACGAATAACTAGAACGGCCAAGGGGAAAAGTGCCCATACCGTTGTAATCGGGCGAGTTTCTACTTTCAGAAGCAACAGAAATTTTGCGGATGGGTCAATCCGTTCGCGAGATATGGCAGTTTGGATATAAGAAACGCTTGAGAAACTCAAAATTTTCGCAGTTCTGATGCTCGAAACGAGTAACTAGAACGGCCTAGGGGAAAAGTACGCATACCGTTGTAATCGGGCGAGTTTCTACTTTCAGATGCAACAGAAATTTTGCGGATTAGTCAATCCGTTCGCGAGATATGGCAGTTTGGAGGTAAGAAACGCTTGAGAAACTCAAAATTTTCGCAGTTATGATGCTCGAAACGAGTAACTAGGACGGCCTAGGGGAAAAGTACGGATACCGTTCTAATCGGGCGAGTTTCTACTTTCAGATGCAACAGAAATTTTGCGGATTGGTCAATCCGTTCGGGAGATGTGGCAGTTTGGAGGTAAGAAACGCTTGAGAAACTCAAAATTTTCGCAGTTCTGATGCTCGAAACGAATAACTAGAACGGCCTAGGGGAAAACTACACATACCGTTGTAATCGGGCGAGTTTCTACTTTCAGATGCAACAGAAATTTTGCGGATTGGTCAATCCGTTCGCGAGATGTGGCAGTTTGGAGGTAAGAAACGCTTGAGAAACTCAAAATTTTCGCAGTTCTGATGCTCGAAAAGAATAACTAGAACGGCCTAGGGAAAAACTACACCTACCGTTGTAATCGGGCGAGTTTCTACTTTCAGATGCAACAGAAATTTTGCGGATTGGTCAATCCGTTCGCGAGATATGGCCGTTTGGATGTAAGAAACGCTTTAGAAACTCAAAATTTGCGTAGTTCTGATGCTCGAAACGTATAACTAGAACGGCCTAGGGGAAAAGTACGCATACCGATGTAATCGGGCGAGTTTCTACTTTCAGATGCAACAGAAATTTTGCGGATTAGTCAATCCGTTCGCGAGATATGGCAGTTTGGATGTAAGAAACGCTTGAGAAACTCAAAATTTTGGCAGTTCTGATGCTCGACACGAATAACTAGAACGGCCCAGGGGAAAAGTGCCCATACCATTGTAATCGGGCGAGTTTCTACTTTCAAATGCAACAGAAATTTTGCGGATTGGTCAATCCGTTCGCGAGATGTGGCAGTTTGGAGGTAAGAAACGCTTGAGAAACTCAAAATTTTCGCAGTTCTGATGCTCGAAACGAATAACTAGAACGGCCTAGGGGAAAACTACACATACCGTTCTAATCGGGCGAGTTTCTACTTTCACATGCAACAGAAATTATGCGGATTGGTCAATCCGTTCGCGAGATGTGGCAGTTTGGAGGTAAGAAACGCTTGAGAAACTCAAAATTTTCGCAGTTCTGATGCTCGAAACGAATAACTAGAACGGCCTAGGGGAATACTACACCTACCGTTGTAATCGGGCGAGTTTCTACTTTCAGATGCAACAGAAATTTTGCGGATTGGTCAATCCGTTCGCGAGATGTGGCAGTTTGGAGGTAAGAAACGCTTGAGAAACTCAAAATTTTCGCAGTTCTGATGCTCGAAACGAATAACTAGAACGGCCTAGGGGAAAACTACACATACCGTTGTAATCGGGCGAGTTTCTACTTTCAGATGCAACAGAAATTTTGCGGATTGGTCAATCCGTTCGCGAGATATGGCAGTTTGGAGATAAGAAACGCTTGAGAAACTCAAAATTTTCGCAATTCTGATGCTCGAAACGAGTAACTAGAGCGGCCTATTGGAAAAGTACGCATACCGTTGTAATCGGGCGAGTTTCTACTTTCAGATGCAACAGCAATTTTGCGGATCGGTCGATCCGTTCGCGAGATATGGCAGTTTGGAAGTAAGAAACGCTTGAGAAACTCAAAATTTTCGCAGTTCTGATGCTCGGAATGAATAACTGGAACGGCCTAGGGGAAAACTACACATACCGTTGTAATCGGGCGAGTTTCTACTTTCAGATGCAACAGAAATTTTGCGGATTGGTCAATCCGTTCGCGAGATATGGCAGTTTGGAGATAAGAAACGCTTGAGAAACTCAAAATTTTCGCCGTTCTGATGCTCGAAACGAATAACTAGAACGGCCTAGTGGAAAAGTACGCATACCGGTGTAATCGGGCGAGTTTCTACTTTCAAATGCAACAGAAATTTTGCGGATTGGTCAATGCGTTCGTGAGATATGGCAGTTTGGAGGTAAGAAACGCTTGAGAAACTCAAAATTTTCGTAGTTCTGATGCTCGAAACGTATAACTAGAACGGCCTAGGGGAAAAGTACGCATACCGATGTAATCGGGCGAGTTTCTACTTTCAGATGCAACAGAAATTTTGCGGATTGGTCGATCCGTTCGCGAGATATGGCAATTTGGAAGTAAGAAACGCTTGAGAAACTCAAAATTTTCGCATTTCTGATGCTCAAAACGAGTAACTAGAACGGCCTAGGGGAAAAGTGCGCATACCGTTGTAATCGGGCGAGTTTCTACTTTCAGGTGCAACAGAAATTTTGCGGATTGATCAATCCGTTCGCGAGATATGGCAGTTTGGAGATAAGAAACGCTTGAGAAACTCAAAATTTTCGCAATTCTGATGCTCGAAACGAGTAACTAGAGCGGCCTATTGGAAAAGTACGCATACCGTTGTAATCGGGCGAGTTTCTACTTTCAGATGCAACAGCAATTTTGCGGATCGGTCGATCCGTTCGCGAGATATGGCAGTTTGGAAGTAAGAAACGCTTGAGAAACTCAAAATTTTCGCAGTTCTGATGCTCGGAATGAATAACTGGAACGGCCTAGGGCAAAACTACACATACCGTTGTAATCGGGCGAGTTTCTACTTTCAGATGCAACAGAAATTTTGCGGATTGGTCAATCCGTTCGCGAGATATGGCAGTTTGGAGGTAAGAAAGGCTTAAGAAACTCAAAATTTTCGCAGATCTGATCCTCGAAACGAATAACTAGAACGGTCTAGGGGAAAACTACACCCACCGTTGTAATCGGGCGAGTTTCTACTTTCAGATGCAACAGAAATTTTGCGGATTGGTAAATCCGTTCGCGAGATATGGCAGTTTGGAGGTAAGAAACGCTTGAGAAACTCAAAATTTTCGCAGTTCTGATGCTCGAAACGTATAACTAGAACGGCCTAGGGGAAAAGTACGCATTCCGATGTAATCGGGCGTGTTTCTACTTTCAGATGCAACAGAAATTTTGCGGATTGGTCAGTCCGTTCGCGAGATATGGCCGTTTGGATGTAAGAAACGCTTTAGAAACTCAAAATTTTCGCAGTTCTGATGATCGAAACGAATAACTAGAACGGCCCAGGGGAAAAGTGCGCATACCATTGTAATCGGGCTAGGTTCTACTTTCAAATGCAACAGAAATTTTGCGAATTGGTCAATCCGTTCGCGAGATACGGCAGTTTGGAGGTAAGAAACGCTTGAGAAACTCAAAATTTTCGCAGTTCTGATGCTCGAAAAGAATAACTGGAACGGCCTAGGGGAAAACTACACATACCGTTGTAATCGGGCGTGTTTCTACTTTCAGATGCAACAGAAATTTTGCGGATTGGTCATTCCGTTCGCGAGATATGGCAGTTTGGAAGTAAGAAACGCTTGAGAAACTCAAAATTTTCGCAGTTATGATGCTCGAAACGAGTAACTAGAACGGCCTAGGGGAAAAGTACGGATACCGTTCCAATCGGGCCTGTTTCTACTTTCACATGCAACAGAAATTATGCGGATTGGTCAATCCGTTCGCGAGATGTGGCAGTTTGGAGGTAAGAAACGCTTGAGAAGCTCAAAATTTTCGCAGTTCTGATGCTCGAAACGAATAACTAGAACGGCCTAGGGGAATACTACACCTACCGTTGTAATCGGGCGAGTTTCTACTTTCAGATGCAACAGAAATTTTGCGGATTGGTCAATCCGTTCGCGAGATGTGGCAGTTTGGAGGTAAGAAACGCTTGAGAAACTCAAAATTTTCGCAGTTCTGATGCTCGAAACGAATAACTAGAACGGCCTAGGGGAAAACTACACATACCGTTGTAATCGGGCGAGTTTCTACTTTCAGATGCAACAGAAATTTTGCGGATTGGTCAATCCGTTCGCGAGATGTGGCAGTTCGGAGGTAAGAAACGCTTGAGAAACTCAAAATTTTTGCAGTTCCGATGCTCGAAAAGAATAACTGGAACGGCCTAGGGGAAAACTACACATACCGTTGTAATCGGGCGTGTTTCTACTTTCAGATGCAACAGAAATTTTGCGTATTGGTCATTCCGTTCGCGAGATATGGCAGTTTGGAGGTAAGAAACGCTTGAGAAACTCAAAATTTTCGCAGTTCTGATGCTCGAAACGAATAACTAGAACGACCTAGGGGAAAACTACACCTACCGTTGTAATCGGGCGAGTTTCTACTTTCAGATGCAACAGAAATTTTGCGGATTGGGCAATCCGTTCGAGAGATATGGCAGTTTGGTGGTAAGAAACGCTTGAGAAACTCAAAATTTCGCAGTTCTGATGCTCGAAACGTATAACTAGAACGGCCTAGGGGAAAAGTACGCATACCGATGTAATCGGGCGAGTTTCTACTTTCAGATGCAACAGAAATTTTGCGAATTGGTCAATCCGTTCGCGAGATATGGCAGTTTGGAGGTAAGAAACGCTTGAGAAACTCAAAATTTTCGCAGTTCTGATGCTCGAAAAGAATAACTGGAACGGCCTAGGGGAAAACTACACATACCGTTGTAATCGGGCGTGTTTCTACTTTCAGATGCAACAGAAATTTTGCGGATTGGTCATTCCGTTCGCGAGATATGGCAGTTTGGAAGTAAGAAACGCTTGAGAAACTCAAAATTTTCGCAGTTATGATGCTCGAAACGAGTAACTAGAACGGCCTAGGGGAAAAGTACGGATACCGTTCCAATCGGGCCTGTTTCTACTTTCACATGCAACAGAAATTATGCGGATTGGTCAATCCGTTCGCGAGATGTGGCAGTTTGGAGGTAAGAAACGCTTGAGAAACTCAAAATTTTCGCAGTTCTGATGCTCGAAACGAATAACTAGAACGGCCTAGGGGAATACTACACCTACCGTTGTAATCGGGCGAGTTTCTACTTTCAGATGCAACAGAAATTTTGCGGATTGGTCAATCCGTTCGCGAGATGTGGCAGTTTGGAGGTAAGAAACGCTTGAGAAACTCAAAATTTTCGCAGTTCTGATGCTCGAAACGAATAACTAGAACGGCCTAGGGGAAAACTACACATACCGTTGTAATCGGGCGAGTTTCTACTTTCAGATGCAACAGAAATTTTGCGGATTGGTCAATCCGTTCGCGAGATGTGGCAGTTCGGAGGTAAGAAACGCTTGAGAAACTCAAAATTTTTGCAGTTCCGATGCTCGAAAAGAATAACTGGAACGGCCTAGGGGAAAACTACACATACCGTTGTAATCGGGCGTGTTTCTACTTTCAGATGCAACAGAAATTTTGCGTATTGGTCATTCCGTTCGCGAGATATGGCAGTTTGGAGGTAAGAAACGCTTGAGAAACTCAAAATTTTCGCAGTTCTGATGCTCGAAACGAATAACTAGAACGACCTAGGGGAAAACTACACCTACCGTTGTAATCGGGCGAGTTTCTACTTTCAGATGCAACAGAAATTTTGCGGATTGGGCAATCCGTTCGAGAGATATGGCAGTTTGGTGGTAAGAAACGCTTGAGAAACTCAAAATTTCGCAGTTCTGATGCTCGAAACGTATAACTAGAACGGCCTAGGGGAAAAGTACGCATACCGATGTAATCGGGCGAGTTTCTACTTTCAGATGCAACAGAAATTTTGCGGATTGATCAATCCGTTCGCGAGATATGGCAGTTTGGAGATAAGAAACGCTTGAGAAACTCAAAATTTTCGCAGTTCTGATGCTCGAAACGAGTAACTAGAACGGCCTAGGGGAAAAGTACGCATACAGTTGTAATCGGGCGAGTTTCTACTTTCAGATGTAACAGAAATTTTGCGGATTGGTCAATCCGTTCGCGAGATATGGCAGTTTGGAGATAAGAAACGCTTGAGAAACTCAAAATTTTCGCCGTTCTGATGCTCGAAACGAATAACTAGAACGGCCTAGTGGAAAAGTACGCATACCGTTGTAATCGGGCGAGTTTCTACTTTCAGACGCAATAGAAATTTTGCGGATTGGTCAATCCGTTCGCGAGATATGGCAGTTTGGAGATAAGAAACGCTTGAGAAACTCAAAATTTTCGCAGTTCTGATGCTCGAAACGAGTAACTAGAACGGCCTAGGGGAAAAGTACGCATCCAGTTGTAATCGGGCGAGTTTCTACTTTCAGATGCAACAGAAATTTTGCGGATTGGTCTATCCGTTCGCGAGATATGGCAGTTTGGAGATAAGAAACGCTTGAGAAACTCAAAATTTTCGCAGTTCTGATGCTCGAAACGAATAACTAGAACGACCTAGGGGAAAACTACACCTACCGTTGTAATCGGGCGAGTTTCTACTTTCAGATGCAACAGAAATTTTGCGGATTGGGCAATCCGTTCGAGAGATATGGCAGTTTGGTGGTAAGAAACGCTTGAGAAACTCAAAATTTCGCAGTTCTGATGCTAGAAACGTATAACTAGAACGGCCTAGGGGAAAAGTACGCATACCGATGTAATCGGGCGAGTTTCTACTTTCAGATGCAACAGAAATTTTGCGGATTGATCAATACGTTCGCGAGATATGGCAGTTTGGAGATAAGAAACGCTTGAGAAACTCAAAATTTTCGCAGTTCTGATGCTCGAAACGACTAACTAGAACGGCCTAGGGGAAAAGTACGCATACAGTTGTAATCGGGCGAGTTTCTACTTTCAGATGCAACAGAAATTTTGCGGATTGGTCAATCCGTCCGCGAGATATGGCAGTTTGGAGATAAGAAACGCTTGAGAAACTCAAAATTTTCGCCGTTCTGATGCTCGAAACGAATAACTAGAACGGCCTAGTGGAAAAGTACGCATACCGTTGTAATCGGGCGAGTTTCTAGTTTCAGACGCAACAGAAATTTTGCGGATTGGTCAATCCGTTCGCGAGATATGGCAGTTTGGTGGTAAGAAACGCTTGAGAAACTCAAAATTTCGCAGTTCTGATGCTCGAAACGTATAACTAGAACGGCCTAGGGGAAAAGTACGCATACCGATGTAATAGGGCGAGTTTCTACTTTCAGATGCAACAGAAATTTTGCGGATTGGTCGATCCGTTCGCGAGATATGGCAATTTGGACGTAAGAAACGCTTGAGAAACTCAAAATCTTCGCAGTTCTGATGCTCGAAAAGAATAACTGGAACGGCCTAGGGGAAAACTACACATACCGTTGTAATCGGGCGTGTTTCTACTTTCAGACGCAACAGAAATTTTGCGGATTGGTCAATCCGTTCGCGAGATATGGCAGTTTGGAGATAAGAAACGCTTGAGAAACTCAAAATTTTCGCCGTTCTGATGCTCGAAACGAATAAGTAGAACGGCCTAGTGGAAAAGTACGCATACCGTTGTAATCGGGCGAGTTTCTACTTTAAAGATGCAACAGAAATTTTGCGGATTGGTCAATCCGTTCGCGCTATATGGCAGTTTGGAAGTAAGAAACGCTTGAGAAACTCAAAATTTTCGCAGTTCTGATGCTCGAAACGAATAACTAGAACGACCTAGGGGAAAACTACACCTACCGTTGTAATCGGGCGAGTTTCTACTTTCAGATGCAACAGAAATTTTGCGGATTGGGCAATCCGTTCGAGAGATATGGCAGTTTGGTGGTAAGAAACGCTTGAGAAACTCAAAATTTCGCAGTTCTGATGCTCGAAACGTATAACTAGAACGGCCTAGGGTAAAAGTACGCACACCGATGTAATCGGGCGAGTTTCTACTTTCAGATGCAACAGAAATTTTGCGGATTGATCAATCCGTTCGCGAGATATGGCAGTTTGGAGATAAGAAACGCTTGAGAAACTCAAAATTTTCGCAGTTCTGATGCTCGAAACGAGTAACTAGAACGGCCTAGGGGAAAAGTACGCATACAGTTGTAATCGGGCGAGTTTCTACTTTCAGATGCAACAGAAATTTTGCGGATTGGTCAATCCGTTCGCGAGATATGGCAGTTTGGAGATAAGAAACGCTTGAGAAACTCAAAATTTTCGCCGTTCTGATGCTCGAAACGAATAACTAGAACGGCCTAGTGGAAAAGTACGCATACCGTTGTAATCGGGCGAGTTTCTACTTTCAGACGCAACAGAAATTTTGCGGATTGGTCAATCTGTTCGCGAGATATGGCAGTTTGGTGGTAAGAAACGCTTGAGAAACTCAAAATTTCGCAGTTCTGATGCTCGAAACGTATAACTAGAACGGCCTAGGGGAAAACTACACATACCGTTGTAATCGGGCGAGTTTCTACTTTCAGATGCAACAGAAATTTTGCGGATTGGTCAATCCGTTCGCGAGATATGGCAGTTTGGAGGTAAGAAACGCTTGAGAAACTCAAAATTTTCGCAGTTCTGATGCTCGAAGCGAATAACTAGAACGGCCTAGGGGAAAACTACACCTACCGTTGTAATCGGGCGAGTTTCTACTTTCAGATGCAACAGAAATTTTGCGGATTGGTCAATCCGTTCGCGAGATATGGCAGTTTGGTGGTAAGAAACGCTTGAGAAACTCAAAATTTCGCAGTTCTGATGCTCGAAACGTATAACTAGAACGGCCCAGGGGAAAAGTGCGCATACCATTGTAATCGGGCTAGGTTCTACTTTCAAATGCAACAGAAATTTTGCGGATTGGTCAATCCGTTCGCGAGATATGACAGTTTGGAAGTAAGAAACGCTTGAGAAGCTCAAAATTTTTGCAGTTCTGATGCTCGAAACGAATAACTGGAACGGCCTAGGGGAAAACTACACATACCGTTGTAATCGGGCGTGTTTCTACTTTCAGATGCAACAGAAACTTTGCGGATTGGTCATTCCGTTCGCGAGATATGGCAGTTTGGAGGTAAGAAACGCTTGAGAAACTCAAAATTTTCGCAGTTCTGATGCTCGAAATGAATAACTGGAACGGCCTAGGGGAAAACTACACATACCGTTGTAATCGGGCGAGTTTCTACTTTCAGATGCAACAGAAATTTTGCGGATTGGTCAATCCGTTCGCGAGATATGGCTGTTTGGAGATAAGAAACGCTTGAGAAACTCAAAATTTTCGCAGTTCTGATGCTCGAAGCGAATAACTAGAACGGTCTAGGGGAAAACTACACCTACCGTTGTAATCGGGCGAGTTTCTACTTTCAGATGCAACAGAAATTTTGCGGATTGGTCAATCCGTTCGCGAGACATGGCAGTTTGGAGGTAAGAAACGCTTGAGAAACTCAAAATTTTCGCAGTTCTGATGCTCGACACGAATAACTAGAACGGCCCAGGGGAAAAGTGCCCATACCGTTGTAATCGGGCGAGTTTCTACTTTCAGATGCAACAGAAGCTTTGCGGATTGATGAATCCGTTCGCGAGATATGGCAGTTTGGATATAAGAAACGCTTGAGAAACTCAAAACTTTCGCAGTTCTGATGCTCGAAACGAGTAACTAGAACGGCCTAGGGGAAAAGTACGCATACCGTTGTAATCGGGCGAGTTTCTACTTTCAGATGCAACAGAAATTTTGCGGATTAGTCAATCCGATCGCGAGATATGGCAGTTTGGAGGTAAGAAACGCTTGAGAAACTCAAAATATTCGCAGTTCTGATGCTCGAAACGAGTAACTAGGACGGCCTAGGGGAAAAGTACGGATACCGTTCTAATCGGGCGAGTTTCTACTTTCAGATGCAACAGAAATTTTGCGGATTGGTCAATCCGTTCGCGAGATGTGGCAGTTTGGAAGTAAGAAACGCTTGAGAAACTCAAAATTTTCGCAGTTCTGATGCTCGAAACGAATAACTAGAACGACCTAGGGGAAAACTACACCTACCGTTGTAATCGGGCGAGTTTCTACTTTCAGATGCAACAGAAATTTTGCGGATTGGGCAATCCGTTCGCGAGATATGGCAGTTTGGAGGTAAGAAACGCTTGAGAAACTCAAAATTTTCGCAGTTCTGATGCTCGAAGCGAATAACTAGAACGGCCCAGGGGAAAAGTGCCCATACCGTTGTAATCGGGCGAGTTTCTACTTTCAGATGCAACAGAAACTTTGCGGATTGATGAATCCGTTCGCGAGATATTGCAGTTTGGATATAAGAAACGCTTGAGAAACTCAAAATTTTCGCCGTTCTGATGCTCGAAACGAATAAGTAGAACGGCCTAGTGGAAAAGTACGCATACCGTTGTAATCGGGCGAGTTTCTACTTTAAAGATGCAACAGAAATTTTGCGGATTGGTCAATCCGTTCGCGCTATATGGCAGTTTGGAAGTAAGAAACGCTTGAGAAACTCAAAATTTTCGCAGTTCTGATGCTCGAAACGAATAACTAGAACGACCTAGGGGAAAACTACACCTACCGTTGTAATCGGGCGAGTTTCTACTTTCAGATGCAACAGAAATTTTGCGGATTGGGCAATCCGTTCGAGAGATATGGCAGTTTGGTGGTAAGAAACGCTTGAGAAACTCAAAATTTCGCAGTTCTGATGCTCGAAACGTATAACTAGAACGGCCTAGGGGAAAAGTACGCACACCGATGTAATCGGGCGAGTTTCTACTTTCAGATGCAACAGAAATTTTGCGGATTGATCAATCCGTTCGCGAGATATGGCAGTTTGGAGATAAGAAACGCTTGAGAAACTCAAAATTTTCGCAGTTCTGATGCTCGAAACGAGTAACTAGAACGGCCTAGGGGAAAAGTACGCATACAGTTGTAATCGGGCGAGTTTCTACTTTCAGATGCAACAGAAATTTTGCGGATTGGTCAATCCGTTCGCGAGATATGGCAGTTTGGAGATAAGAAACGCTTGAGAAACTCAAAATTTTCGCCGTTCTGATGCTCGAAACGAATAACTAGAACGGCCTAGTGGAATAGTACGCATACCGTTGTAATCGGGGGAGTTTCTACTTTCAGACGCAACAGAAATTTTGCGGATTGGTCAATCCGTTCGCGAGATATGGCAGTTTGGTGGTAAGAAACGCTTGAGAAACTCAAAATTTCGCAGATCTGATGCTCGAAACGTATAACTAGAACGGCCTAGGGGAAAACTACACATACCGTTGTAATCGGGCGAGTTTCTACTTTCAGATGCAACAGAAATTTTGCGGATTGGTCAATCCGTTCGCGAGATATGGCAGTTTGGAGGTAAGAAACGCTTGAGAAACTCAAAATTTTCGCAGTTCTGATGCTCGAAGCGAATAACTAGAACGGCCTAGGGGAAAACTACACCTACCGTTGTAATCGGGCGAGTTTCTACTTTCAGATGCAACAGAAATTTTGCGGATTGGTCAATCCGTTCGCGAGATATGGCAGTTTGGTGGTAAGAAACGCTTGAGAAACTCAAAATTTCGCAGTTCTGATGCTCGAAACGTATAACTAGAACGGCCCAGGGGAAAAGTGCGCATACCATTGTAATCGGGCTAGGTTCTACTTTCAAATGCAACAGAAATTTTGCGGATTGGTCAATCCGTTCGCGAGATGTGGCAGTTTGGAAGTAAGAAACGCTTGAGAAACTCAAAATTTTCGCAGTTCTGATGCTCGAAACGAATAACTAGAACGACCTAGGGGAAAACTACACCTACCGTTGTAATCGGGCGAGTTTCTACTTTCAGATGCAACAGAAATTTTGCGGATTGGGCAATCCGTTCGCGAGATATGGCAGTTTGGAGGTAAGAAACGCTTGAGAAACTCAAAATTTTCGCAGTTCTGATGCTCGAAGCGAATAACTAGAACGGCCCAGGGGAAAAGTGCCCATACCGTTGTAATCGGGCGAGTTTCTACTTTCAGATGCAACAGAAACTTTGCGGATTGATGAATCCGTTCGCGAGTTATTGCAGTTTGGATATAAGAAACGCTTGAGAAACTCAAAATTTTCGCCGTTCTGATGCTCGAAACGAATAAGTAGAACGGCCTAGTGGAAAAGTACGCATACCGTTGTAATCGGGCGAGTTTCTACTTTAAAGATGCAACAGAAATTTTGCGGATTGGTCAATCCGTTCGCGCTATATGGCAGTTTGGAAGTAAGAAACGCTTGAGAAACTCAAAATTTTCGCAGTTCTGATGCTCGAAACGAATAACTAGAACGACCTAGGGGAAAACTACACCTACCGTTGTAATCGGGCGAGTTTCTACTTTCAGATGCAACAGAAATTTTGCGGATTGGGCAATCCGTTCGAGAGATATGGCAGTTTGGTGGTAAGAAACGCTTGAGAAACTCAAAATTTCGCAGTTCTGATGCTCGAAACGTATAACTAGAACGGCCTAGGGGAAAAGTACGCACACCGATGTAATCGGGCGAGTTTCTACTTTCAGATGCAACAGAAATTTTGCGGATTGATCAATCCGTTCGCGAGATATGGCAGTTTGGAGATAAGAAACGCTTGAGAAACTCAAAATTTTCGCAGTTCTGATGCTCGAAACGAGTAACTAGAACGGCCTAGGGGAAAAGTACGCATACAGTTGTAATCGGGCGAGTTTCTACTTTCAGATGCAACAGAAATTTTGCGGATTGGTCAATCCGTTCGCGAGATATGGCAGTTTGGTGATAAGAAACGCTTGAGAAACTCAAAATTTTCGCCGTTCTGATGCTCGAAACGAATAACTAGAACGGCCTAGTGGAAAAGTACGCATACCGTTGTAATCGGGCGAGTTTCTACTTTCAGACGCAACAGAAATTTTGCGGATTGGTCAATCCGTTCGCGAGATATGGCAGTTTGGTGGTAAGAAACGCTTGAGAAACTCAAAATTTCGCAGATCTGATGCTCGAAACGTATAACTAGAACGGCCCAGGGGAAAAGTGCGCATACCATTGTAATCGGGCTAGGTTCTACTTTCAAATGCAACAGAAATTTTGCGGATTGGTCATTCCGTTCGCGAGATGTGGCAGTTTGGCGGTAAGAAACGCTTGAGAAACTCAAAACTTTCGCAGTTCTGATGCTCGAAACGAGTAACTAGAACGGCCTAGGGGAAAAGTACGCATACCGTTGTAATCGGGCGAGTTTCTACTTTCAGATGCAACAGAAATTTTGCGGATTAGTCAATCCGATCGCGAGATATGGCAGTTTGGAGGTAAGAAACGCTTGAGAAACTCAAAATATTCGCAGTTCTGATGCTCGAAACGAGTAACTAGGACGGCCTAGGGGAAAAGTACGGATACCGTTCTAATCGGGCGAGTTTCTACTTTCAGATGCAACAGAAATTTTGCGGATTGGTCAATCCGTTCGCGAGATGTGGCAGTTTGGAGGTAAGAAACGCTTGAGAAACTCAAAATTTCGCAGTTCTGATGCTCGAAACGAATAACTAGAACGGCCCAGGGGAAAAGTGCGCATACCATTGTAATCGGGCTAGGTTCTACTTTCAAATGCAACAGAAATTTTGCGGATTGGCCAATCCGTTCGCGAGATATGGCAGTTTGGAGGTAAGAAACGCTTGAGAAGCTCAAAATTTTTGCAGTTCTGATGCTCGAAACGAATAACTGGAACGGCCTAGGGGAAAACTACACATACCGTTGTAATCGGGCGTGTTTCTACTTTCAGATGCAACAGAAATTTTGCGGATTGGTCATTCCGTTCGCGAGATATGGCAGTTTGGAGGTAAGAAACGCTTGAGAAACTCAAAATTTTCGCAGTTCTGATGCTCGAAATGAATAACTGGAACGGACTAGGGGAAAACTACACATACCGTTGTAATCGGGCGAGTTTCTACTTTCAGATGCAACAGAAATTTTGCGGATTGGTCAATCCGTTCGCGAGATATGGCTGTTTGGAGATAAGAAACGCTTGAGAAACTCAAAATTTTCGCAGTTCTGATGCTCGAAGCGAATAACTAGAACGGCCTAGGGGAAAACTACACCTACCGTTGTAATCGGGCGAGTTTCTACTTTCAGATGCAACAGAAATTTTACGGATTGGTCAATCCGTTCGCGAGACATGGCAGTTTGGAGGTAAGAAACGCTTGAGAAACTCAAAATTTTCGCAGTTCTGATGCTCGACACGAATAACTAGAACGGCCCAGGGGAAAAGTGCCCATACCGTTGTAATCGGGCGAGTTTCTACTTTCAGATGCAACAGAAACTTTGCGGATTGATGAATCCGTTCGCGAGATATGGCAGTTTGGATATAAGAAACGCTTGAGAAACTCAAAACTTTCGCAGTTCTGATGCTCGAAACGAGTAACTAGAACGGCCTAGGGGAAAAGTACGCATACCGTTGTAATCGGGCGAGTTTCTACTTTCAGATGCAACAGAAATTTTGCGGATTAGTCAATCCGATCGCGAGATATGGCAGTTTGGAGGTAAGAAACGCTTGAGACACTCAAAATATTCGCAGTTCTGATGCTCGAAACGAGTAACTAGGACGGCCTAGGGGAAAAGTACGGATACCGTTCTAATCGGGCGAGTTTCTACTTTCAGATGCAACAGAAATTTTGCGGATTGGTCAATCCGTTCGCGAGATGTGGCAGTTTGGAGGTAAGAAACGCTTGAGAAACTCAAAATTTTCGCAGTTCTGATGCTCGAAGCGAATAACTAGAACGGCCTAGGGGAAAACTACACCTACCGTTGTAATCGGGCGAGTTTCTACTTTCAGATGCAACAGAAACTTTGCGGATTGGTCAATCCGTTCGCGAG
The DNA here is from genome assembly GCF_051014685.1 of Ptiloglossa arizonensis. Lineage (NCBI taxonomy): Eukaryota > Metazoa > Arthropoda > Insecta > Hymenoptera > Colletidae > Ptiloglossa > Ptiloglossa arizonensis. The sequence continues at coordinate 1,103,384 of NW_027478510.1, forward strand.
ATATGGCTGTTTGGAGATAAGAAACGCTTGAGAAACTCAAAATTTTCGCAGTTCTGATGCTCGAAGCGAATAACTAGAACGGCCTAGGGGAAAACTACACCTACCGTTGTAATCGGGCGAGTTTCTACTTTCAGATGCAACAGAAATTTTACGGATTGGTCAATCCGTTCGCGAGACATGGCAGTTTGGAGGTAAGAAACGCTTGAGAAACTCAAAATTTTCGCAGTTCTGATGCTCGACACGAATAACTAGAACGGCCCAGGGGAAAAGTGCCCATACCGTTGTAATCGGGCGAGTTTCTACTTTCAGATGCAACAGAAACTTTGCGGATTGATGAATCCGTTCGCGAGATATGGCAGTTTGGATATAAGAAACGCTTGAGAAACTCAAAACTTTCGCAGTTCTGATGCTCGAAACGAGTAACTAGAACGGCCTAGGGGAAAAGTACGCATACCGTTGTAATCGGGCGAGTTTCTACTTTCAGATGCAACAGAAATTTTGCGGATTAGTCAATCCGATCGCGAGATATGGCAGTTTGGAGGTAAGAAACGCTTGAGACACTCAAAATATTCGCAGTTCTGATGCTCGAAACGAGTAACTAGGACGGCCTAGGGGAAAAGTACGGATACCGTTCTAATCGGGCGAGTTTCTACTTTCAGATGCAACAGAAATTTTGCGGATTGGTCAATCCGTTCGCGAGATGTGGCAGTTTGGAGGTAAGAAACGCTTGAGAAACTCAAAATTTTCGCAGTTCTGATGCTCGAAACGAATAACTAGAACGGCCTAGGGGAAAACTACACATACAGTTGTAATCGGGCGAGTTTCTACTTTCAGATGCAACAGAAATTTTGCGGATTGGTCAATCCGTTCGCGAGATGTGGCAGTTTGGAGGTAAGAAACGCTTGAGAAACTCAAAATTTTCGCAGTTCTGATGCTCGACACGAATAACTAGAACGGCCCAGGGGAAAAGTGCCCATGCCGTTGTAACCGGGCGAGTTTCTACTTTCAGATGCAACAGAAATTTTGCGGATTGATCAATCCGTTCGCGAGATATGGCAGTTTGGATATAAGAAACGCTTGAGAAACTCAAAATTTTCGCAGTTCTGATGCTCGAAACGAGTAACTAGAACGGCCTAGGGGAAAAGTACGCATACCGTTGTAATCGAGCCAGTTTCTACTTTCAGATGCAACAGAAATTTTGCGGATTAGTCAATCCGTTCGCGAGATATGGCAGTTTGGAGGTATGAAACGCTTGAGAAACTCAAAATTTTCGCAGTTATGATGCTCGAAACGAGTAACTAGGACGGCCTAGGGGAAAAGTACGGATACCGTTCTAATCGGGCGAGTTCCTACTTTCAGATGCAACAGAAATTTTGCGGATTGGTCAATCCGTTCGCGAGATGTGGCAGTTTGGAGGTAAGAAACGCTTGAGAAACTCAAAATTTTCGCAGTTCTGGTGCTCGAAACGAATAACTAGAACGGCCTAGGGGAAAACTACACATACCGTTGTAATCGGGCGTGTTTCTACTTTCAGATGCAACAGAAATTTTGCGGATTGGTCATTCCGTTCGCGAGATGTGGCAGTTTGGAGGTAAGAAACGCTTGAGAAACTCAAAATTTCGCAGTTCTGATGCTCGAAACGAATAACTAGAACGGCCCAGGGGAAAAGTGCGCATACCATTGTAATCGGGCTAGGTTCTACTTTCAAATGCAACAGAAATTTTGCGGATTGGTCATTCCGTTCGCGAGATGTGGCAGTTTGGAGGTAAGAAACGCTTGAGAAACTCAAAACTTTCGCAGTTCTGATGCTCGAAACGAGTAACTAGAACGGCCTAGGGGAAAAGTACGCATACCGTTGTAATCGGGCGAGTTTCTACTTTCAGATGCAACAGAAATTTTGCGGATTAGTCAATCCGATCGCGAGATATGGCAGTTTGGAGGTAAGAAACGCTTGAGAAACTCAAAATATTCGCAGTTCTGATGCTCGAAACGAGTAACTAGGACGGCCTAGGGGAAAAGTACGGATACCGTTCTAATCGGGCGAGTTTCTACTTTCAGATGCAACAGAAATTTTGCGGATTGGTCAATCCGTTCGCGAGATGTGGCAGTTTGGAGGTAAGAAACGCTTGAGAAACTCAAAATTTCGCAGTTCTGATGCTCGAAACGAATAACTAGAACGGCCCAGGGGAAAAGTGCGCATACCATTGTAATCGGGCTAGGTTCTACTTTCAAATGCAACAGAAATTTTGCGGATTGGTCAATCCGTTCGCGAGATATGGCAGTTTGGAGGTAAGAAACGCTTGAGAAGCTCAAAATTTTTGCAGTTCTGATGCTCGAAACGAATAACTGGAACGGCCTAGGGGAAAACTACACATACCGTTGTAATCGGGCGTGTTTCTACTTTCAGATGCAACAGAAATTTTGCGGATTGGTCATTCCGTTCGCGAGATATGGCAGTTTGGAGGTAAGAAACGCTTGAGAAACTCAAAATTTTCGCAGTTCTGATGCTCGAAATGAATAACTGGAACGGCCTAGGGGAAAACTACACATACCGTTGTAATCGGGCGAGTTTCTACTTTCAGATGCAACAGAAATTTTGCGGATTGGTCAATCCGTTCGCGAGATATGGCTGTTTGGAGATAAGAAACGCTTGAGAAACTCAAAATTTTCGCAGTTCTGATGCTCGAAGCGAATAACTAGAACGGCCTAGGGGAACACTACAACTACCGTTGTAATCGGGCGAGTTTCTACTTTCAGATGCAACAGAAATTTTACGGATTGGTCAATCCGTTCGCGAGACATGGCAGTTTGGAGGTAAGAAACGCTTGAGAAACTCAAAATTTTCGCAGTTCTGATGCTCGACACGAATAACTAGAACGGCCCAGGGGAAAAGTGCCCATACCGTTGTAATCGGGCGAGTTTCTACTTTCAGATGCAACAGAAACTTTGCGGATTGATGAATCCGTTCGCGAGATATGGCAGTTTGGATATAAGAAACGCTTGAGAAACTCAAAACTTTCGCAGTTCTGATGCTCGAAACGAGTAACTAGAACGGCCTAGGGGAAAAGTACGCATACCGTTGTAATCGGGCGAGTTTCTACTTTCAGATGCAACAGAAATTTTGCGGATTAGTCAATCCGATCGCGAGATATGGCAGTTTGGAGGTAAGAAACGCTTGAGACACTCAAAATATTCGCAGTTCTGATGCTCGAAACGAGTAACTAGGACGGCCTAGGGGAAAAGTACGGATACCGTTCTAATCGGGCGAGTTTCTACTTTCAGATGCAACAGAAATTTTGCGGATTGGTCAATCCGTTCGCGAGATGTGGCAGTTTGGAGGTAAGAAACGCTTGAGAAACTCAAAATTTTCGCAGTTCTGATGCTCGAAACGAATAACTAGAACGGCCTAGGGGAAAACTACACATACAGTTGTAATCGGGCGAGTTTCTACTTTCAGATGCAACAGAAATTTTGCGGATTGGTCAATCCGTTCGCGAGATGTGGCAGTTTGGAGGTAAGAAACGCTTGAGAAACTCAAAATTTTCGCAGTTCTGATGCTCGACACGAATAACTAGAACGGCCCAGGGGAAAAGTGCCCATGCCGTTGTAACCGGGCGAGTTTCTACTTTCAGATGCAACAGAAATTTTGCGGATTGATCAATCCGTTCGCGAGATATGGCAGTTTGGATATAAGAAACGCTTGAGAAACTCAAAATTTTCGCAGTTCTGATGCTCGAAACGAGTAACTAGAACGGCCTAGGGGAAAAGTACGCATACCGTTGTAATCGGGCGAGTTTCTACTTTCAGATGCAACAGAAATTTTGCGGATTAGTCAATCCGTTCGCGAGATATGGCAGTTTGGAGGTATGAAACGCTTGAGAAACTCAAAATTTTCGCAGTTATGATGCTCGAAACGAGTAACTAGGACGGCCTAGGGGAAAAGTACGGATACCGTTCTAATCGGGCGAGTTCCTACTTTCAGATGCAACAGAAATTTTGCGGATTGGTCAATCCGTTCGCGAGATGTGGCAGTTTGGAGGTAAGAAACGCTTGAGAAACTCAAAATTTTCGCAGTTCTGGTGCTCGAAACGAATAACTAGAACGGCCTAGGGGAAAACTACACCTACCGTTGTAATCGGGCGAGTTTCTACTTTCAGACGCAACAGAAATTTTGCGGATTGGTCAATCCGTTCGCGAGATATGGCAGTTTGGAGGTAAGAAACGCTTGAGAAACTCAAAATTTTCGCAGTTCTGATGCTCGACACGAATAACTAGAACGGCCTGGGGGAAAAGTGCGCATACCGTTGTAATCGGGCGAGTTTCTACTTTCAGGTGCAACAGAAATTTTGCGGATTGATCAATCCGTTCGCGAGATATGGCAGTTTGGAGATAAGAAACGCTTGAGAAACTCAAAATTTTCGCAGTTCTGATGCTCGAAACGAGTAACTAGAACGGCCTAGGGGAAAAGTACGCATCCAGTTGTAATCGGGCGAGTTTCTACTTTCAGATGCAACAGAAATTTTGCGGATTGGTCAATCCGTTCGCGAGATATGGCAGTTTGGAGATAAGAAACGCTTGAGAAACTCAAAATTTTCGCCGTTCTGATGCTCGAGACGAATAAGTAGAACGGCCTAGTGGAAAAGTACGCATACCGTTGTAATCGGGCGAGTTTCTACTTTCAGATGCAACAGAAATTTTGCGGATTGGTCAATCCGTTCGCGATATATGGCAGTTTGGAAGTAAGAAACGCTTGAGAAACTCAAAATTTTCGCAGTTCTGATGCCTGAAACGAATAACTAGAACGACCTAGGGGAAAACTACACCTACCGTTGTAATCGGGCGAGTTTCTACTTTCAGATGCAACAGAAATTTTGCGGATTGGGCAATCCGTTCGAGAGATATGGCAGTTTGGTGGTAAGAAACGCTTGAGAAACTCAAAATTTCGCAGTTCTGATGCTCGAAACGAGTAACTAGAACGGCCTAGGGGAAAAGTACGCATACAGTTGTAATCGGGCGAGTTTCTACTTTCAGATGCAACAGAAATTTTGCGGATTGGTCAATCCGTTCGCGAGATATGGCAGTTTGGAGATAAGAAACGCTTGAGAAACTCAAAATTTTCGCCGTTCTGATGCTCGAAACGAATAACTAGAACGGCCTAGTGGAAAAGTACGCATACCGTTGTAATCGGGCGAGTTTCTACTTTCAGGCGCAACAGAAATTTTGCGGATTGGTCAATCCGTTCGCGAGATATGGCAGTTTGGTGGTAAGAAACGCTTGAGAAACTCAAAATTTCGCAGTTCTGATGCTCGAAACGTATAACTAGAACGGCCTAGGGGAAAACTACACATACCGTTGTAATCGGGCGAGTTTCTACTTTCAGATGCAACAGAAATTTTGCGGATTGGTCAATCCGTTCGCGAGATATGGCTGTTTGGAGGTAAGAAACGCTTGAGAAACTCAAAATTTTCGCAGTTCTGATGCTCGAAGCGAATAACTAGAACGGCCTAGGGGAAAACTACACCTACCGTTGTAATCGGGCGAGTTTCTACTTTCAGATGCAACAGAAATTTTGCGGATTGGTCAATCCGTTCGCGAGATATGGCAGTTTGGTGGTAAGAAACGCTTGAGAAACTCAAAATTTCGCAGTTCTGATGCTCGAAACGAATAACCAGAACGGCCCAGGGGAAAAGTGCGCATACCATTGTAATCGGGCTAGGTTCTACTTTCAAATGCAACAGAAATTTTTCGGATTGGTCAATCCGTTCGCGAGATATGGCAGTTTGGAGGTAAGAAACGCTTGAGAAGCTCAAAATTTTTGCAGTTCTGATGCTCGAAACGAATAACTGGAACGGCCAAGGGGAAAACTACACATACCGTTGTAATCGGGCGTGTTTCTACTTTCAGATGCAACAGAAATTTTGCGGATTGGTCATTCCGTTCGCGAGATATGGCAGTTTGGAGGTAAGAAACGCTTGAGAAACTCAAAATTTTCGCAGTTCTGATGCTCGAAATGAATAACTGGAACGGCCTAGGGGAAAACTACACATACCGTTGTAATCGGGCGAGTTTCTACTTTCAGATGCAACAGAAATTTTGCGGATTGGTCAATCCGTTCGCGAGATATGGCAGTTTGGAGATAAGAAACGCTTGAGAAACTCAAAATTTTCGCCGTTCTGATGCTCGAAACGAATAACTAGAACGGCCTAGTGGAAAAGTACGCATACCGTTGTAATCGGGCGAGTTTCTACTTTCAGGCGCAACAGAAATTTTGCGGATTGGTCATTCCGTTCGCGAGATATGGCAGTTTGGAGGTAAGAAACGCTTGAGAAACTCAAAATTTTCGCAGTTATGATGCTCGAAACGAGTAACTAGGACGGCCTAGGGGAAAAGTACGGATACCGTTCTAATCGGGCGAGTTTCTACTTTCAGATGCAACAGAAATTTTGCGGATTGGTCAATCCGTTCGCGAGATGTGGCAGTTTGGAGGTAAGAAACGCTTGAGAAACTCAAAATTTCGCAGTTCTGATGCTCGAAACGTATAACTAGAACGGCCTAGGGGAAAACTACACATACCGTTGTAATCGGGCGAGCTTCTACTTTCAGATGCAACACAAATTTTGCGGATTGGTCAATCCGTTCGCGAGATATGGCTGTTTAGAGGTAAGAAACGCTTGAGAAACTCAAAATTTTCGCAGTTCTGATGCTCGAAGCGAATAACTAGAACGGCCTAGGGGAAAACTACACCTACCGTTGTAATCGGGCGAGTTTCTACTTTCAGATGCAACAGAAATTTTGCGGATTGGTAAATCCGTTCGCGAGATATGGCAGTTTGGTGGTAAGAAACGCTTGAGAAACTCAAAATTTCGCAGTTCTGATGCTCGAAACGAATAACTAGAACGGCCCAGGGGAAAAGTGCGCATACCATTCTAATCGGGCTAGGTTCTACTTTCAAATGCAACAGAAATTTTGCGGATTGGTCAATCCGTTCGCGAGATATGGCAGTTTGGATGTAAGAAACGCTTGAGAAGCTCAAAATTTTTGCAGTTCTGATGCTCGAAACGAATAACTGGAACGGCCTAGGGGAAAACTACACATACCGTTGTAATCGGGCGTGTTTCTACTTTCAGATGCAACAGAAATTTTGCGGATTGGTCATTCCGTTCGCGAGATATGGCAGTTTGGAGGTAAGAAACGCTTGAGAAACTCAAAATTTTCGCAGTTCTTATGCTCGAAATGAATAACTGGAACGGCCTAGGGGAAAACTACACATACCGTTGTAATCGGGCGAGTTTCTACTTTCAGATGCAACAGAAATTTTGCGGATTGGTCAATCAGTTCGCGAGATATGGCTGTTTGGAGGTAAGAAACGCTTGAGAAACTCAAAATTTTCGCAGTTCTGATGCTCGAAGCGAATAACTAGAACGGCCTAGGGGAAAACTACACCTACCGTTGTAATCGGGCGAGTTTCTACTTTCAGATGCAACAGAAATTTTGCGGATTGGTCAATCCGTTCGCGAGACATGGCAGTTTGGAGGTAAGAAACGCTTGAGAAACTCAAAATTTTCGCAGTTCTGATGCTCGACACGAATAACTAGAACGGCCCAGGGGAAAAGTGCCCATACCGTTGTAATCGGGCGAGTTTCTACTTTCAGATGCAACAGAAACTTTGCGGATTGATGAATCCGTTCGCGAGATATGGCAGTTTGGATATAAGAAACGCTTGAGAAACTCAAAACTTTCGCAGTTCTGATGCTCGAAACGAGTAACTAGAACGGCCTAGGGGAAAAGTACGCATACCGTTGTAATCGGGCGAGTTTCTACTTTCAGATGCAACAGAAATTTTGCGGATTAGTCAATCCGATCGCGAGATATGGCAGTTTGGAGGTAAGAAACGCTTGAGAAACTCAAAATATTCGCAGTTCTGATGCTCGAAACGAGTAACTAGGACGGCCTAGGGGAACAGTACGGATACCGTTCTAATCGGGCGAGTTTCTACTTTCAGATGCAACAGAAATTTTGCGGATTGGTCAATCCGTTCGCGAGATGTGGCAGTTTGGAGGTAAGAAACGCTTGAGAAACTCAAAATTTTCGCAGTTCTGATGCTCGAAACGAATAACTAGAACGGCCTAGGGGAAAACTACACATACAGTTGTAATCGGGCGAGTTTCTACTTTCAGATGCAACAGAAATTTTGCGGATTGGTCAATCCGTTCGCGAGATGTGGCAGTTTGGAGGTAAGAAACGCTTGAGAAACTCAAAATTTTCGCAGTTCTGATGCTCGACACGAATAACTAGAACGGCCCAGGGGAAAAGTGCCCATACCGTTGTAACCGGGCGAGTTTCTACTTTCAGATGCAACAGAAATTTTGCGGATTGATCAATCCGTTCGCGAGATATGGCAGTTTGGATATAAGAAACGCTTGAGAAACTCAAAATTTTCGCAGTTCTGATGCTCGAAACGAGTAACTAGAACGGCCTAGGGGAAAAGTACGGATACCGTTCTAATCGGGCGAGTTTCTACTTTCAGATGCAACAGAAATTTTGCGGATTGGTCAATCCGTTCGCGAGATGTGGCAGTTTGGAGGTAAGAAACGCTTGAGAAACTCAAAATTTTCGCAGTTCTGGTGCTCGAAACGAATAACTAGAACGGCCTAGGGGAAAACTACACCTACCGTTGTAATCGGGCGAGTTTCTACTTTCAGACGCAACAGAAATTTTGCGGATTGGTCAATCCGTTCGCGAGATATGGCAGTTTGGAGGTAAGAAACGCTTGAGAAACTCAAAATTTTCGCAGTTCTGATGCTCGACACGAATAACTAGAACGGCCTGGGGGAAAAGTGCGCATACCGTTGTAATCGGGCGAGTTTCTACTTTCAGATGCAACAGAAATTTTGCGGATTGATCAATCCGTTCGCGAGATATGGCAGTTTGGAGATAAGAAACGCTTGAGAAACTCAAAATTTTCGCAGTTCTGATGCTCGAAACGAGTAACTAGAACGGCCTAGGGGAAAAGTACGCATCCAGTTGTAATCGGGCGAGTTTCTACTTTCAGATGCAACAGAAATTTTGCGGATTGGTCAATCCGTTCGCGAGATATGGCAGTTTGGAGATAAGAAACGCTTGAGAAACTCAAAATTTTCGCCGTTCTGATGCTCGAAACGAATAACTAGAACGGCCTAGTGGAAAAGTACGCATACCGTTGTAATCGGGCGAGTTTCTACTTTCAGGCGCAACAGAAATTTTGCGGATTGGTCATTCCGTTCGCGAGATATGGCAGTTTGGAGGTAAGAAACGCTTGAGAAACTCAAAATTTTCGCAGTTATGATGCTCGAAACGAGTAACTAGGACGGCCTAGGGGAAAAGTACGGATACCGTTCTAATCGGGCGAGTTTCTACTTTCAGATGCAACAGAAATTTTGCGGATTGGTCAATCCGTTCGCGAGATGTGGCAGTTTGGAGGTAAGAAACGCTTGAGAAACTCAAAATTTCGCAGTTCTGATGCTCGAAACGTATAACTAGAACGGCCTAGGGGAAAACTACACCTACCGTTGTAATCGGGCGAGTTTCTACTTTCAGATGCAACAGAAATTTTGCGGATTGGTCAATCCGTTCGCGAGACATGGCAGTTTGGAGGTAAGAAACGCTTGAGAAACTCAAAATTTTCGCAGTTCTGATGCTCGACACGAATAACTAGAACGGCCCAGGGGAAAAGTGCCCATACCGTTGTAATCGGGCGAGTTTCTACTTTCAGATGCAACAGAAATTTTGCGGATTAGTCAATCCGATCGCGAGATATGGCAGTTTGGAGGTAAGAAACGCTTGAGAAACTCAAAATATTCGCAGTTCTGATGCTCGAAACGAGTAACTAGGACGGCCTAGGGGAAAAGTACGGATACCGTTCTAATCGGGCGAGTTTCTACTTTCAGATGCAACAGAAATTTTGCGGATTGGTCAATCCGTTCGCGAGATGTGGCAGTTTGGAGGTAAGAAACGCTTGAGAAACTCAAAATTTCGCAGTTCTGATGCTCGAAACGTATAACTAGAACGGCCTAGGGGAAAACTACACATACCGTTGTAATCGGGCGAGTTTCTACTTTCAGATGCAACAGAAATTTTGCGGATTGGTCAATCCGTTCGCGAGATATGGCTGTTTGGAGGTAAGAAACGCTTGAGAAACTCAAAATTTTCGCAGTTCTGATGCTCGAAGCGAATAACTAGAACGGCCTAGGGGAAAACTACACCTACCGTTGTAATCGGGCGAGTTTCTACTTTCAGATGCAACAGAAACTTTGCGGATTGGTCAATCCGTTCGCGAGATATGGCAGTTTGGTGGTAAGAAACGCTTGAGAAACTCAAAATTTCGCAGTTCTGATGCTCGAAACGAATAACTAGAACGGCCCAGGGGAAAAGTGCGCATACCATTGTAATCGGGCTTGGTTCTACTTTCAAATGCAACAGAAATTTTGCGGATTGGTCAATCCGTTCGCGAGATATGGCAGTTTGGAGGTAAGAAACGCTTGAGAAGCTCAAAATTTTTGCAGTTCTGATGCTCGAAACGAATAACTGGAACGGCCTAGGGGAAAACTACACATACCGTTGTAATCGGGCGTGTTTCTACTTTCAGATGCAACAGAAATTTTGCGGATTGGTCATTCCGTTCGCGAGATATGGCAGTTTGGAGGTAAGAAACGCTTGAGAAACTCAAAATTTTCGCAGTTCTTATGCTCGAAATGAATAACTGGAACGGCCTAGGGGAAAACTACACATACCGTTGTAATCGGGCGAGTTTCTACTTTCAGATGCAACAGAAGTTTTGCGGATTGGTCAATCCGTTCGCGAGATATGGCTGTTTGGAGGTAAGAAACGCTTGAGAAACTCAAAATTTTCGCAGTTCTGATGCTCGAAGCGAATAACTAGAACGGCCTAGGGGAAAACTACACCTACCGTTGTAATCGGGCGAGTTTCTACTTTCAGATGCAACAGAAATTTTGCGGATTGGTCAATCCGTTCGCGAGACATGGCAGTTTGGAGGTAAGAAACGCTTGAGAAACTCAAAATTTTCGCAGTTCTGATGCTCGACACGAATAACTAGAACGGCCCAGGGGAAAAGTGCCCATACCGTTGTAATCGGGCGAGTTTCTACTTTCAGATGCAACAGAAACTTTGCGGATTGATGAATCCGTTCGCGAGATATGGCAGTTTGGATATAAGAAACGCTTGAGAAACTCAAAACTTTCGCAGTTCTGATGCTCGAAACGAGTAACTAGAACGGCCTAGGGGAAAAGTACGCATACCGTTGTAATCGGGCGAGTTTCTACTTTCAGATGCAACAGAAATTTTGCGGATTAGTCAATCCGATCGCGAGATATGGCAGTTTGGAGGTAAGAAACGCTTGAGAAACTCAAAATATTCGCAGTTCTGATGCTCGAAACGAGTAACTAGGACGGCCTAGGGGAAAAGTACGGATACCGTTCTAATCGGGCGAGTTTCTACTTTCAGATGCAACAGAAATTTTGCGGATTGGTCAATCCGTTCGCGAGATGTGGCAGTTTGGAGGTAAGAAACGCTTGAGAAACTCAAAATTTTCGCAGTTCTGATGCTCGAAACGAATAACTAGAACGGCCTAGGGGAAAACTACACATACAGTTGTAATCGGGCGAGTTTCTACTTTCAGATGCAACAGAAATTTTGCGGATTAGTCAATCCGTTCGCGAGATATGGCAGTTTGGAGGTAAGAAACGCTTGAGAAACTCAAAATTTTCGCAGTTATGATGCTCGAAACGAGTAACTAGAACGGCCTAGGGGAAAAGTACGCATACCGTTGTAATCGGGCGAGTTTCTACTTTCAGATGCAACAGAAATTTTGCGGATTAGTCAATCCGTTCGCGAGATATGGCAGTTTGGAGGTAAGAAACGCTTGAGAAACTCAAAATTTTCGCAGTTATGATGCTCGAAACGAGTAACTAGGACGGCCTAGGGGAAAAGTACGGATACCGTTCTAATCGGGCGAGTTTCTACTTTCAGATGCAACAGAAATTTTGCGGATTGGTCAATCCGTTCGCGATATATGGCAGTTTGGAAGTAAGAAACGCTTGAGAAACTCAAAATTTTCGCAGTTCTGATGCTCGAAACGAATAACTAGAACGACCTAGGGGAAAACTACACCTACCGTTGTAATCGGGCGAGTTTCTACTTTCAGATGCAACAGAAATTTCGCGGATTGGGCAATCCGTTCGAGAGATATGGCAGTTTGGTGGTAAGAAACGCTTGAGAAACTCAAAATTTCGCAGTTCTGATGCTCGAAACGTATAACTAGAACGGCCTAGGGGAAAAGTACGCACACCGATGTAATCGGGCGAGTTTCTACTTTCAGATGCAACAGAAATTTTGCGGATTGATCAATCCGTTCGCGAGATATGGCAGTTTGGAGATAAGAAACGCTTGAGAAACTCAAAATTTTCGCAGTTCTGATGCTCGAAACGAGTAACTAGAACGGCCTAGGGGAAAAGTACGCATACAGTTGTAATCGGGCGAGTTTCTACTTTCAGATGCAACAGAAATTTTGCGGATTGGTCAATCCGTTCGCGTGATATGGCAGTTTGGAGATAAGAAACGCTTGAGAAACTCAAAATTTTCGCAGTTATGATGCTCGAAACGAGTAACTAGGACGGCCTAGGGGAAAAGTACGGATACCGTTCTAATCGGGCGAGTTTCTACTTTCAGACGCAACAGAAATTTTGCGGATTGGTCAATCCGTTCGCGAGATATGGCAGTTTGGTGGTAAGAAACGCTTGAGAAACTCAAAATTTCGCAGTTCTGATGCTCGAAACGTATAACTAGAACGGCCTAGGGGAAAACTACACATACCGTTGTAATCGGGCGAGTTTCTACTTTCAGATGCAACAGAAATTTTGCGGATTGGTCAATCCGTTCGCGAGATATGGCAGTTTGGTGGTAAGAAACGCTTGAGAAACTCAAAATTTCGCAGTTCTGATGCTCGAAACGAATAACTGGAACGGCCTAGGGGAAAACTACACATACCGTTGTAATCGGGCGAGTTTCTACTTTCAGATGCAACAGAAATTTTGCGGATTAGTCAATCCGATCGCGAGATATGGCAGTTTGGAGGTAAGAAACGCTTGAGAAACTCAAAATATTCGCAGTTCTGATGCTCGAAACGAGTAACTAGGACGGCCTAGGGGAAAAGTACGGATACCGTTCTAATCGGGCGAGTTTCTACTTTCAGATGCAACAGAAATTTTGCGGATTGGTCAATCCGTTCGCGAGATGTGGCAGTTTGGAGGTAAGAAACGCTTGAGAAACTCAGAATTTTCGCAGTTCTGATGCTCGAAACGAATAACTAGAACGGCCTAGGGGAAAACTACACATACAGTTGTAATCGGGCGAGTTTCTACTTTCAGATGCAACAGAAATTTTGCGGATTGGTCAATCCGTTCGCGAGATGTGGCAGTTTGGAGGTAAGAAACGCTTGAGAAACTCAAAATTTTCGCAGTTCTGATGCTCGACACGAATAACTAGAACGGCCCAGGGGAAAAGTGCCCATACCGTTGTAACCGGGCGTGTTTCTACTTTCAGATGCAACAGAAATTTTGCGGATTGATCAATCCGTTCGCGAGATATGGCAGTTTGGATATAAGAAACGCTTGAGAAACTCAAAATTTTCGCAGTTCTGATGCTCGAAACGAGTAACTAGAACGGCCTAGGGGAAAAGTACGCATACCGTTGTAATCGGGCGAGATTCTACTTTCAGATGCAACAGAAATTTTGCGGATTAGTCAATCCGTTCGCGAGATATGGCAGTTTGGAGGTAAGAAACGCTTGAGAAACTCAAAATTTTCGCAGTTATGATGCTCGAAACGAGTAACTAGGACGGCCTAGGGGAAAAGTACGGATACCGTTCTAATCGGGCGAGTTTCTACTTTCAGATGCAACAGAAATTTTGCGGATTGGTCAATCCGTTCGCGAGATGTGGCAGTTTGGAGGTAAGAAACGCTTGAGAAACTCAAAATTTCGCAGTTCTGATGCTCGAAACGTATAACTAGAACGGCCTAGGGGAAAACTACACCTACCGTTGTAATCGGGCGAGTTTCTACTTTCAGATGCAACAGAAATTTTGCGGATTGGTCAATCCGTTCGCGAGATATGGCAGTTTGGTGGTAAGAAACGCTTGAGAAACTCAAAATTTCGCAGTTCTGATGCTCGAAACGAATAACTAGAACGGCCCAGGGGAAAAGTGCGCATACCATTGTAATCGGGCTAGGTTCTACTTTCAAATGCAACAGAAATTTTGCGGATTGGTCAATCCGTTCGCGAGATATGGCAGTTTGGAGGTAAGAAACGCTTGAGAAGCTCAAAATTTTTGCAGTTCTGATGCTCGAAACGAATAACTGGAACGGCCTAGGGGAAAACTACACATACCGTTGTAATCGGGCGTGTTTCTACTTTCAGATGCAACAGAAATTTTGCGGATTGGTCATTCCGTTCGCGAGATATGGCAGTTTGGAGGTAAGAAACGCTTGAGAAGCGCAAAATTTTCGCAGTTCTTATGCTCGAAATGAATAACTGGAACGGCCTAGGGGAAAACTACACATACCGTTGTAATCGGGCGAGTTTCTACTTTCAGATGCAACAGAAATTTTGCGGATTGGTCAATCCGTTCGCGAGATATGGCTGTTTGGAGGTAAGAAACGCTTGAGAAACTCAAAATTTTCGCAGTTCTGATGCTCGAAGCGAATAACTAGAACGGCCTAGGGGAAAACTACACCTACCGTTGTAATCGGGCGAGTTTCTACTTTCAGATGCAACAGAAATTTTGCGGATTGGTCAATCCGTTCGCGAGACATGGCACTTTGGAGTTAAGAAACGCTTGAGAAACTCAAAATTTTCGCAGTTCTGATGCTCGACACGAATAACTAGAACGGCCCAGGGGAAAAGTGCCCATACCGTTGTAATCGGGCGAGTTTCTACTTTCAGATGCAACAGAAACTTTGCGGATTGATGAATCCGTTCGCGAGATATGGCAGTTTGGATATAAGAAACGCTTGAGAAACTCAAAACTTTCGCAGTTCTGATGCTCGAAACGAGTAACTAGAACGGCCTAGGGGAAAAGTACGCATACCGTTGTAATCGGGCGAGTTTCTACTTTCAGATGCAACAGAAATTTTGCGGATTAGTCAATCCGATCGCGAGATATGGCAGTTTGGAGGTAAGAAACGCTTGAGAAACTCAAAATATTCGCAGTTCTGATGCTCGAAACGAGTAACTAGGACGGCCTAGGGGAAAAGTACGGATACCGTTCTAATCGGGCGAGTTTCTACTTTCAGATGCAACAGAAATTTTGCGGATTGGTCAATCCGTTCGCGAGATGTGGCAGTTTGGAGGTAAGAAACGCTTGAGAAACTCAAAATTTTCGCAGTTCTGATGCTCGAAACGAATAACTAGAACGGCCTAGGGGAAAACTACACATACAGTTGTAATCGGGCGAGTTTCTACTTTCAGATGCAACAGAAATTTTGCGGATTGGTCAATCCGTTCGCGAGATGTGGCAGTTTGGAGGAAAGAAACGCTTGAGAAACTCAAAATTTTCGCAGTTCTGATGCTCGACACGAATAACTAGAACGGCCCAGGGGAAAACTACACCTACCGTTGTAATCGGGCGAGTTTCTACTTTCAGACGCAACAGAAATTTTGCGGATTGGTCAATCCGTTCGCGAGATATGGCAGTTTGGAGGTAAGAAACGCTTGAGAAACTCAAAATTTTCGCAGTTCTGATGCTCGACACGAATAACTAGAACTGCCTGGGGGAAAAGTGCGCATACCGTTGTAATCGGGCGAGTTTCTACTTTCAGATGCAACAGAAATTTTGCGGATTGATCAATCCGTTCGCGAGATATGGCAGTTTGGAGATAAGAAACGCTTGAGAAACTCAAAATTTTCGCAGTTATGATGCTCGAAACGAGTAACTAGAACGGCCTAGGGGAAAAGTACGCATCCAGTTGTAATCGGGCGAGTTTCTACTTTCAGATGCAACAGAAATTTTGCGGATTGGTCAATCCGTTCGCGAGATATGGCAGTTTGGAGATAAGAAACGCTTGAGAAACTCAAAATTTTCGCCGTTCTGATGCTCGAAACGAATAAGTAGAACGGCCTAGTGGAAAAGTACGCATACCGTTGTAATCGGGCGAGTTTCTACTTTCAGATGCAACAGAAATTTTGCGGATTGGTCAATCCGTTCGCGATATATGGCAGTTTGGAAGTAAGAAACGCTTGAGAAACTCAAAATTTTCGCAGTTCTGATGCTCGAAACGAATAACTAGAACGACCTAGGGGAAAACTACACCTACCGTTGTAATCGGGCGAGTTTCTACTTTCAGATGCAACAGAAATTTCGCGGATTGGGCAATCCGTTCGAGAGATATGGCAGTTTGGTGGTAGGAAACGCTTGAGAAACTCAAAATTTCGCAGTTCTGATGCTCGAAACGTATAACTAGAACGGCCTAGGGGAAAAGTACGCACACCGATGTAATCGGGCGAGTTTCTACTTTCAGATGCAACAGAAATTTTGCGGATTGATCAATCCGTTCGCGAGATATGGCAGTTTGGAGATAAGAAACGCTTGAGAAACTCAAAATTTTCGCAGTTCTGATGCTCGAAACGAGTAACTAGAACGGCCTAGGGGAAAAGTACGCATACAGTTGTAATCGGGCGAGTTTCTACTTTCAGATGCAACAGAAATTTTGCGGATTGGTCAATCCGTTCGCGTGATATGGCAGTTTGGAGATAAGAAACGCTTGAGAAACTCAAAATTTTCGCAGTTATGATGCTCGAAACGAGTAACTAGGACGGCCTAGGGGAAAAGTACGGATACCGTTCTAATCGGGCGAGTTTCTACTTTCAGACGCAACAGAAATTTTGCGGATTGGTCAATCCGTTCGCGAGATATGGCAGTTTGGTGGTAAGAAACGCTTGAGAAACTCAAAATTTCGCAGTTCTGATGCTCGAAACGTATAACTAGAACGGCCTAGGGGAAAACTACACATACCGTTGTAATCGGGCGAGTTTCTACTTTCAGATGCAACAGAAATTTTGCGGATTGGTCAATTCGTTCGCGAGATATGGCAGTTTGGAGGTAAGAAACGCTTGAGCAACTCAAAATTTTCGCAGTTCTGATGCTCGAAACGAATAACTAGAACGGCCTAGGGGAAAACTACACCTACCGTTGTAATCGGGCGAGTTTCTACTTTCAGATGCAACAGAAATTTTGCGGATTGGTCAATCCGTTCGCGAGACATGGCAGTTTGGAGGTACGAAACGCTGAGAAACTCAAAATTTTCACAGTTCTGATGCTCGACACGAATAACTAGAACGGCCCAGGGGAAAAGTGCCCATACCGTTGTAATCGGGCGAGTTTCTACTTTCAGAAGCAACAGAAATTTTGCGGATGGGTCAATCCGTTCGCGAGATATGGCAGTTTGGATATAAGAAACGCTTGAGAAACTCAAAATTTTCGCAGTTCTGATGCTCGAAACGAGTAACTAGAACGGCCTAGGGGAAAAGTACGCATACCGTTGTAATCGGGCGAGTTTCTACTTTCAGATGCAACAGAAATTTTGCGGATTGGTCAATCCGTTCGCGAGATATGGCGGTTTGGATGTAAGAAACGCTTTAGAAACTCAAAATTTTCGCAGTTCTGATGCTCGAAACGAATAACTAGAACGGCCCAGGGGAAAAGTGCGCATACCATTGTAATCGGGCGTGTTTCTACTTTCAAATGCAACAGAAATTTTGCGGATTGGTCAATCCGTTCGCGAGATATGGCAGTTTGGAGGTAAGAAACGCTTGAGAAACTCAAAATTTTCGCAGTTCTGATGCTCGAAACGAATAACTGGAACGGCCTAGGGGAAAACTACACCTACCGTTGTAATCGGGCGAGTTTCTACTTTCAGATGCAACAGAAATTTTGCGGATTGGTCAATCCGTTCGCGAGATATGGCCGTTTGGATGTAAGAAACGCTTGAGAAACTCAAAATTTTCGCAGTTCTGATGCTCGAAACGAATAACTAGAACGGCCTAGGGGAAAACTACACCTACCGTTGTAATCGGGCGAGTTTCTACTTTCAGATGCAACAGAAATTTTGCGGATTGGTCAATCCGTTCTCGAGATATGGCAGTTTGGATGTAAGAAACGCTTTAGAAACTCAAAATTTTCGCAGTTCTGATGCTCGAAACGAATAAATAGAACGGCCCAGGGGGAAAGTGCGCATATTATTGTAATCGGGCTAGGTTCTACTTTCAGATGCAACAGAAATTTTGCGGATTGGTCAATCCGTTCGCGAGATATGGCAGTTTGGAGGTAAGAAACGCTTGAGAAACTCAAAATTTTCGCAGTTCTGATGCTCGAAACGTATAACTAGAACGGCCTAGGGGAAAACTAGACCTACCGTTGTAATCGGGCGAGTTTCTACTTTCAGATGCAACAAAAATTTTGCGGATTGCTCAATCCGTTCGCGAGACATGGCAGGTTGGAGGTAAGAAACGCTGAGAAACTCAAAATTTTCACAGTTCTGATGCTCGACACGAATAACTAGAACGGCCAAGGGGAAAAGTGCCCATTCCGTTGTAATCGGGCGAGTTTCTACTTTCAGAAGCAACAGAAATTTTGCGGATGGGTCAATCCGTTCGCGAGATATGGCAGTTTGGATATAAGAAACGCTTGAGAAACTCAAAATTTTCGCAGTTCTGATGCTCGAAACGAGTAACTAGAACGGCCTAGGGGAAAAGTACGCATACCGTTGTAATCGGGCGAGTTTCTACTTTCAGATGCAACAGAAATTTTGCGGATTAGTCAATCCGTTCGCGAGATATGGCAGTTTGGAGGTAAGAAACGCTTGAGAAACTCAAAATTTTCGCAGTTATGATGCTCGAAACGAGTAACTAGGACGGCCTAGGGGAAAAGTACGGATACCTTTCTAATCGGGCGAGTTTCTACTTTCAGATGCAACAGAAATTTTGCGGATTGGTCAATCCGTTCGCGAGATGTGGCAGTTTGGAGGTAAGAAACGCTTGAGAAACTCAAAATTTTCGCAGTTCTGATGCTCGAAACGAATAACTAGAACGGCCTAGGGGAAAACTACACATACCGTTGTAATCGGGCGAGTTTCTACTTTCAGATGCAACAGAAATTTTGCGGATTGGTCAATCCGTTCGCGAGATGTGGCAGTTTGGAGGTAAGAAACGCTTGAGAAACTCAAAATTTTCGCAGTTCTGATGCTCGAAAAGAATAACTAGAACGGCCTAGGGAAAAACTACACCTACCGTTGTAATCGGGCGAGTTTCTACTTTCAGATGCAACAGAAATTTTGCGGATTGGTCAATCCGTTCGCGAGATATGGCCGTTTGGATGTAAGAAACGCTTTAGAAACTCAAAATTTTCGCAGTTCTGATGCTCGAAACGAATAAATAGAACGGCCCAGGGGAAAAGTGCGCATACCATTGTAATCGGGCTAGGTTCTACTTTCAAATGCAACAGAAATTTTGCGGATTGGTCAATCCGTTCGCGAGATATGGCAGTTTGGAGGTAAGAAACGCTTGTGAAGCTCAAAATTATCGCAGTTCTGATGCCCGAAACGAATAACTGGAACGGCCTAGGGGAAAACTACACATACCGTTGTAATCGGGCGTGTTTCTACTTTCAGATGCAACAGAAATTTTGCGGATTGGTCATTCCGTTCGCGAGATATGGCAGTTTGGAGGTAAGAAACGCATGAGAAACTCAAAATTTTCGCAGTTCTGATGCTCGAAATGAATAACTGGAACGGCCTAGGGGAAAACTACACATGCCGTTGTAATCGGGCGAGTTTCTACTTTCAGATGCAACAGAAATTTTGCGGATTGTTCAATCCGTTCGCGAGATGTGGCAGTTTGGAGGTAAGAAACGCTTGAGAAACTCAAAATTTTCGCAGTTCTGATGCTCGAAACGAATAACTAGAACGGCCTAGGGGAAAACTACACATACAGTTGTAATCGGGCGAGTTTCTACTTTCAGATGCAACAGAAATTTTGCGGATTGGTCAATCCGTTCGCGAGATGTGGCAGTTTGGAGGTAAGAAACGCTTGAGAAACTGAAAATTTTCGCAGTTCTGATGCTCTAGACGAATAACTAGAACGGCCCAGGGGAAAAGTGCCCATACCATTGTAATCGGGCGAGTTTCTACTTTCAAATGCAACAGAAATTTTGCGGATTGGTCAATCCGTTCGCGAGATGTGGCAGTTTGGAGGTAAGAAACGCTTGAGAAGCTGAAAATTTTCGCAGTTCTGATGCTCGACACGAATAACTAGAACGGCCCAGGGGAAAAGTGCCCATACCATTGTAATCGGGCGAGTTTCTACTTTCAAAAGCAACAGAAATTTTGCGGATTGGTCAATCCGTTCGCGAGATGTGGCAGTTTGGAGGTAAGAAACGCTTGAGAAACTCAAAATTTTCGCAGTTCTGATGCTCGAAACGAATAACTAGAACGGCCTAGGGGAAAACTACAAATACCGTTGTAATCGGGCGAGTTTCTACTTTCACATGCAACAGAAATTTTGCGGATTGGTCAATCCGTTCGCGAGATGTGGCAGTTTGGAGGTAAGAAACGCTTGAGAAACTCAAAATTTTCGCAGTTCTGATGCTCGAAACGAATAACTAGAACGGCCTAGGGGAAAACTACACATACCGTTGTAATCGGGCGAGTTTCTACTTTCAGATGCAACAGAAATTTTGCGGATTGGTCAATCCGTTCGCGAGATATGGCCGTTTGGATCTAAGAAACGCTTTAGAAACTCAAAATTTTCGCAGTTCTGATGCTCGAAACGAGTAACTAGAACGGCCCAGGGGAAAAGTGCGCATACCGTTGTAATCGGGCGAGTTTCTACTTTCAGATGCAACAGAAATTTTGCGGATTGGTCAATCCGTTCGCGAGATATGGCAGTTTGGAGGTAAGAAACGCTTGAGAAACTCAAAATTTTCGCAGTTCTGATGCGCGAAACGAATAACTAGAACGGCCTAGGGGAAAACTACACCTACCGTTGTAATCGGGCGAGTTTCTACTTTCAGATGCAACAGAAATTTTGCGGATTGGTCAATCCGTTCGCGAGACATGGCAGTTTGGAGGTAAGAAACGCTGAGAAACTCAAAATTTTCACAGTTCTGATGCTCGACACGAATAACTAGAACGGCCCAGGGGAAAAGTGCCCATACCGTTGTAATCGGGCGAGTTTCTACTTTCAAATGCAACAGAAATTTTGCGGATTGATCAATCCGTTCGCGCGATATGGCAGTTTGGATATAAGAAACGCTTGAGAAACTCAAAATTTTCGCAGTTCTGATGCTCGAAACGAGTAACTAGAACGGCCTAGGGGAAAAGTACGCATACCGTTGTAATCGGGCGAGTTTCTACTTTCAGATGCAACAGAAATTTTGCGGATTGGTCAATCCGTTCGCGAGACATGGCAGTTTGGAGGTAAGAAACGCTGAGAAACTCAAAATTTTCACAGTTCTGATGCTCGACACGAATAACTAGAACGGCCCAGGGGAAAAGTGCCCATACCGTTGTAATCGGGCGAGTTTCTACTTTCAAATGCAACAGAAATTTTGCGGATTGATCAATCCGTTCGCGAGATATGGC
The DNA here is from genome assembly GCF_051014685.1 of Ptiloglossa arizonensis. Lineage (NCBI taxonomy): Eukaryota > Metazoa > Arthropoda > Insecta > Hymenoptera > Colletidae > Ptiloglossa > Ptiloglossa arizonensis. The sequence continues at coordinate 1,125,070 of NW_027478510.1, forward strand.
AGTTTGGATATAAGAAACGCTTGAGAAACTCAAAATTTTCGCAGTTCTGATGCTCGAAACGAGTAACTAGAACGGCCTAGGGGAAAAGTACGCATACCGTTGTAATCGGGCGAGTTTCTACTTTCAGATGCAAGAGAAATTTTGCGTATTAGTCAATCCGTTCGCGAGATATGGCAGTTTGGAGGTAAGAAACGCTTGAGAAACTCTAAATTTTCGCAGTTATGATGCTCGAAACGAGTAACTAGGACGGCCTAGGGGAAAAGTACGGATACCGTTCTAATCGGGCGAGTTTCTACTTTCAGATGCAACAGAAATTTTGCGGATTGGTCAATCCGTTCGCGAGATGTGGCAGTTTGGAGGTAAGAAACGCTTGAGAAACTCAAAATTTTCGCAGTTCTGATGCTCGAAAAGAATAACTAGAACGGCCTAGGGAAAAACTACACCTACCGTTGTAATCGCGCGAGTTTCTACTTTCAGATGCAACAGAAATTTTGCGGATTGGTCAATCCGTTCGCGAGATATGGCAGTTTGGATGTAAGAAACGCTTTAGAAACTCAAAATTTTCGCAGTTCTGATGCTCGAAACGAATAAATAGAACGGCCCAGGGGAAAAGTGCGCATACCATTGTAATCGGGCTAGGTTGTACTTTCAAATGCAACAGAAATTTTGCGGATTGGTCAATCCGTTCGCGAGATATGGCAGTTTGGAGGTAAGAAACGCTTGTGAAGCTCAAAATTATCGCAGTTCTGATGCCCGAAACGAATAACTGGAACGGCCTAGGGGAAAACTACACATACCGTTGTAATCGGGCGTGTTTCTACTTTCAGATCCAACAGAAATTTTGCGGATTGGTCATTCCGTTCGCGAGATATGGCAGATTGGAGGTAAGAATCGCATGAGAAACGCAAAATTTTCGCAGTTCTGATGCTCGAAATGAATAACTGGAACGGCCTAGGGGAAAACTACACATACCGTTGTAATCGGGCGAGTTTCTACTTTCAGATGCAACAGAAATTTTGCGGATTGGTCAATCCGTTCGCGAGATATGGCCGTTTGGATGTAAGAAACGCTTTAGAAACTCAAAATTTTCGCAGTTCTGATGCTCGAAACGAATAAATAGAACGGCCCAGGGGAAAAGTGCGCATACCATTGTAATCGGGCTAGGTTCTACTTTCAAATGCAACAGAAATTTTGCGGATTGGTCAATCCGTTCGCGAGATATGGCAGTTTGGAGGTAAGAAACGCTTGTGAAGCTCAAAATTATCGCAGTTCTGATGCCCGAAACGAATAACTGGAACGGCCTAGGGGAAAACTACACATACCGTTGTAATCGGGCGTGTTTCTACTTTCAGATGCAACAGAAATTTTGCGGATTGGTCATTCCGTTCGCGAGATATGGCAGTTTGGAGGTAAGAAACGCATGAGAAACTCAAAATTTTCGCAGTTCTGATGCTCGAAATGAATAACTGGAACGGCCTAGGGGAAAACTACACATGCCGTTGTAATCGGGCGAGTTTCTACTTTCAGATGCAACAGAAATTTTGCGGATTGTTCAATCCGTTCGCGAGATGTGGCAGTTTGGAGGTAAGAAACGCTTGAGAAACTCAAAATTTTCGCAGTTCTGATGCTCGAAACGAATAACTAGAACGGCCTAGGGGAAAACTACACATACAGTTGTAATCGGGCGAGTTTCTACTTTCAGATGCAACAGAAATTTTGCGGATTGGTCAATCCGTTCGCGAGATGTGGCAGTTTGGAGGTAAGAAACGCTTGAGAAACTGAAAATTTTCGCAGTTCTGATGCTCTAGACGAATAACTAGAACGGCCCAGGGGAAAAGTGCCCATACCATTGTAATCGGGCGAGTTTCTACTTTCAAATGCAACAGAAATTTTGCGGATTGGTCAATCCGTTCGCGAGATGTGGCAGTTTGGAGGTAAGAAACGCTTGAGAAGCTGAAAATTTTCGCAGTTCTGATGCTCGACACGAATAACTAGAACGGCCCAGGGGAAAAGTGCCCATACCATTGTAATCGGGCGAGTTTCTACTTTCAAAAGCAACAGAAATTTTGCGGATTGGTCAATCCGTTCGCGAGATGTGGCAGTTTGGAGGTAAGAAACGCTTGAGAAACTCAAAATTTTCGCAGTTCTGATGCTCGAAACGAATAAATAGAACGGCCCAGGGGAAAAGTGCGCATACCATTGTAATCGGGCTAGGTTGTACTTTCAAATGCAACAGAAATTTTGCGGATTGGTCAATCCGTTCGCGAGACATGGCAGTTTGGAGGTAAGAAACGCTGAGAAACTCAAAATTTTCACAGTTCTGATGCTCGACACGAATAACTAGAGCGGCCCAGGGGAAAAGTGCCCATACCGTTGTAATCGGGCGAGTTTCTACTTTCAGATGCAACAGAAATTTTGCGGATTGGTCAATCCGTTCGCGAGATGTGGCTGTTTGGAGGTAAGAAACGCTTTAGAAACTCAAAATTTTCGCTGTTCTGATGCTCGAAACGAGTAACTAGAACGGCCTAGGGGAAAAGTACGCATACCGTTGTAATCGCGCGAGTTTCTACTTTCAGATGCAACAGAAATTTTGCGGATTGGTCAATCCGTTCGCGAGATATGGCAGTTTGGATGTAAGAAACGCTTTAGAAACTCAAAATTTTCGCAGTTCTGATGCTCGAAACGAATAAATAGAACGGCCCAGGGGAAAAGTGCGCATACCATTGTAATCGGGCTAGGTTGTACTTTCAAATGCAACAGAAATTTTGCGGATTGGTCAATCCGTTCGCGAGATATGGCAGTTTGGAGGTAAGAAACGCTTGTGAAGCTCAAAATTATCGCAGTTCTGATGCCCGAAACGAATAACTGGAACGGCCTAGGGGAAAACTACACATACCGTTGTAATCGGGCGTGTTTCTACTTTCAGATCCAACAGAAATTTTGCGGATTGGTCATTCCGTTCGCGAGATATGGCAGATTGGAGGTAAGAATCGCATGAGAAACTCAAAATTTTCGCAGTTCTGATGCTCGAAATGAATAACTGGAACGGCCTAGGGGAAAACTACACATACCGTTGTAATCGGGCGAGTTTCTACTTTCAGATGCAACAGAAATTTTGCGGATTGGTCAATCCGTTCGCGAGATATGGCCGTTTGGATGTAAGAAACGCTTTAGAAACTCAAAATTTTCGCAGTTCTGATGCTCGAAACGAATAACTAGAACGGCCTAGGGGAATAGTGCGCATACCGTTGTAATCGGGCGAGTTTCTACTATCAGATGCAACAGAAATTTTGCGGATTGGTCAATCCGTTCGCGAGATGTGGCAGTTTGGAGGTAAGAAACGCTTGAGAAGCTGAAAATTTTCGCAGTTCTGATGCTCGACACGAATAACTAGAACGGCCCAGGGGAAAAGTGCCCATACCATTGTAATCGGGCGAGTTTCTACTTTCAAATGCAACAGAAATTTTGCGGATTGGTCAATCCGTTCGCGAGATGTGGCAGTTTGGAGGTAAGAAACGCTTGAGAAGCTGAAAATTTTCGCAGTTCTGATGCTCGACACGAATAACTAGAACGGCCCAGGGGAAAAGTGCCCATACCATTGTAATCGGGCGAGTTTCTACTTTCAAAAGCAACAGAAATTTTGCGGATTGGTCAATCCGTTCGCGAGATGTGGCAGTTTGGAGGTAAGAAACGCTTGAGAAACTCAAAATTTTCGCAGTTCTGATGCTCGAAACGAATAAATAGAACGGCCCAGGGGAAAAGTGCGCATACCATTGTAATCGGGCTAGGTTGTACTTTCAAATGCAACAGAAATTTTGCGGATTGGTCAATCCGTTCGCGAGACATGGCAGTTTGGAGGTAAGAAACGCTGAGAAACTCAAAATTTTCACAGTTCTGATGCTCGACACGAATAACTAGAGCGGCCCAGGGGAAAAGTGCCCATACCGTTGTAATCGGGCGAGTTTCTACTTTCAAATGCAACAGAAATTTTGCGGATTGATCAATCCGTTCGCGAGATATGGCAGTTTGGATATAAGAAACGCTTGAGAAACTCAAAATTTTCGCAGTTCTGATGCTCGAAACGAGTAACTAGAACGGCCTAGGGGAAAAGTACGCATACCGTTGTAATCGGGCGAGTTTCTACTTTCAGATGCAAGAGAAATTTTGCGCATTAGTCAATCCGTTCGCGAGATATGGCAGTTTGGAGGTAAGAAACGCTTGAGAAACTCAAAATTTTCGCAGTTCTGATGCTCGAAATGAATAACTGGAACGGCCTAGGGGAAAACTACACATACCGTTGTAATCGGGCGAGTTTCTACTTTCAGATGCAACAGAAATTTTGCGGATTGGTCAATCCGTTCGCGAGATATGGCCGTTTGGATGTAAGAAACGCTTTAGAAACTCAAAATTTTCGCAGTTCTGATGCTCGAAACGAATAAATAGAACGGCCCAGGGGAAAAGTGCGCATACCATTGTAATCGGGCTAGGTTCTACTTTCAAATGCAACAGAAATTTTGCGGATTGGTCAATCCGTTCGCGAGATATGGCAGTTTGGAGGTAAGAAACGCTTGTGAAGCTCAAAATTATCGCAGTTCTGATGCCCGAAACGAATAACTGGAACGGCCTAGGGGAAAACTACACATACCGTTGTAATCGGGCGTGTTTCTACTTTCAGATGCAACAGAAATTTTGCGGATTGGTCATTCCGTTCGCGAGATATGGCAGTTTGGAGGTAAGAAACGCATGAGAAACTCAAAATTTTCGCAGTTCTGATGCTCGAAATGAATAACTGGAACGGCCTAGGGGAAAACTACACATGCCGTTGTAATCGGGCGAGTTTCTACTTTCAGATGCAACAGAAATTTTGCGGATTGTTCAATCCGTTCGCGAGATGTGGCAGTTTGGAGGTAAGAAACGCTTGAGAAACTCAAAATTTTCGCAGTTCTGATGCTCGAAACGAATAACTAGAACGGCCTAGGGGAAAACTACACATACAGTTGTACTCGGGCGAGTTTCTACTTTCAGATGCAACAGAAATTTTGCGGATTGGTCAATCCGTTCGCGAGATGTGGCAGTTTGGAGGTAAGAAACGCTTGAGAAACTGAAAATTTTCGCAGTTCTGATGCTCTAGACGAATAACTAGAACGGCCCAGGGGAAAAGTGCCCATACCATTGTAATCGGGCGAGTTTCTACTTTCAAATGCAACAGAAATTTTGCGGATTGGTCAATCCGTTCGCGAGATGTGGCAGTTTGGAGGTAAGAAACGCTTGAGAAGCTGAAAATTTTCGCAGTTCTGATGCTCGACACGAATAACTAGAACGGCCCAGGGGAAAAGTGCCCATACCATTGTAATCGGGCGAGTTTCTACTTTCAAAAGCAACAGAAATTTTGCGGATTGGTCAATCCGTTCGCGAGATGTGGCAGTTTGGAGGTAAGAAACGCTTGAGAAACTCAAAATTTTCGCAGTTCTGATGCTCGAAACGAATAAATAGAACGGCCCAGGGGAAAAGTGCGCATACCATTGTAATCGGGCTAGGTTGTACTTTCAAATGCAACAGAAATTTTGCGGATTGGTCAATCCGTTCGCGAGACATGGCAGTTTGGAGGTAAGAAACGCTGAGCAACTCAAAATTTTCACAGTTCTGATGCTCGACACGAATAACTAGAGCGGCCCAGGGGAAAAGTGCCCATACCGTTGTAATCGGGCGAGTTTCTACTTTCAGATGCAACAGAAATTTTGCGGATTGGTCAATCCGTTCGCGAGATGTGGCAGTTTGGAGGTAAGAAACGCTTGAGAAACTCAAAATTTTCGCAGTTCTGATGCTCGAAAAGAATAACTAGAACGGCCTAGGGAAAAACTACACCTACCGTTGTAATCGCGCGAGTTTCTACTTTCAGATGCAACAGAAATTTTGCGGATTGGTCAATCCGTTCGCGAGATATGGCAGTTTGGAGGTAAGAAACGCTTGATAAACTCAAAATTTTCGCAGTTCTGATGCTCGAAACGAATAACTAGAACTGTCCAGGGGAAAAGTGCGCATACCGTTGTAATCGGGCGAGATTCTACTTTCAGATGCAACAGAAATTTTGCGGATTGGTCAATCCGTTCGCGAGATATGGCAGTTTGGAGGTAAGAAACGCTTGAGAAACTCAAAATTTTCGCAGTTCTGATGCTCGAAACGAATAACTAGAACGGCCTAGGGGAAAACTACACCTACCGTTGTAATCGGGCGAGTTTCTACTTTCAGATGCAACAGAAATTTTGCGGATTGGTCAATCCGTTCGCGAGACATGGCAGTTTGGATGTAAGAAACGCTGAGAAACTCAAAATTTTCACAGTTCTGATGCTCGACACGAATAACTAGAACGGCCCAGGGGAAAAGTGCCCATACCGTTGTAATCGGGCGAGCTCTACTTTCAAATGCAACAGAAATTTTGCGGATTGATCAATCCGTTCGCGAGATATGGCAGTTTGGATATAAGAAACGCTTGAGAAACTCAAAATTTTCGCAGTTCTGATGCTCGAAACGAGTAACTAGAACGGCCCAGGGGAAAAGTGCGCATACCGTTGTAATCGGGCGAGTTTCTACTTTCAGATGCAACAGAAATTTTGCGGATTGGTCAATCCGTTCGCGAGATATGGCAGTTTGGAGGTAAGAAACGCTTGAGAAACTCAAAATTTTCGCAGTTCTGATGCGCGAAACGAATAACTAGAACGGCCTAGGGGAAAACTACACCTACCGTTGTAATCGGGCGAGTTTCTACTTTCAGATGCAACAGAAATTTTGCGGATTGGTCAATCCGTTCGCGAGACATGGCAGTTTGGAGGTAAGAAACGCTGAGAAACTCAAAATTTTCACAGTTCTGATGCTCGACACGAATAACTAGAACGGCCCAGGGGAAAAGTGCCCATACCGTTGTAATCGGGCGAGTTTCTACTTTCAAATGCAACAGAAATTTTGCGGATTGATCAATCCGTTCGCGAGATATGGCAGTTTGGATATAAGAAACGCTTGAGAAACTCAAAATTTTCGCAGTTCTGATGCTCGAAACGAGTAACTAGAACGGCCTAGGGGAAAAGTACGCATACCGTTGTAATCGGGCGAGTTTCTACTTTCAGATGCAACAGAAATTTTGCGGATTGGTCAATCCGTTCGCGAGACATGGCAGTTTGGAGGTAAGAAACGCTGAGAAACTCAAAATTTTCACAGTTCTGATGCTCGACACGAATAACTAGAACGGCCCAGGGGAAAAGTGCCCATACCGTTGTAATCGGGCGAGTTTCTACTTTCAAATGCAACAGAAATTTTGCGGATTGATCAATCCGTTCGCGAGATATGGCAGTTTGGATATAAGAAACGCTTGAGAAACTCAAAATTTTCGCAGTTCTGATGCTCGAAACGAGTAACTAGAACGGCCTAGGGGAAAAGTACGCATACCGTTGTAATCGGGCGAGTTTCTACTTTCAGATGCAAGAGAAATTTTGCGGATTAGTCAATCCGTTCGCGAGATATGGCAGTTTGGAGGTAAGAAACGCTTGAGAAACTCAAAATTTTCGCAGTTATGATGCTCGAAACGAGTAACTAGGACGGCCTAGGGGAAAAGTTCGGATACCGTTCTAATCGGGCGAGTTTCTACTTTCAGATGCAACAGAAATTTTGCGGATTGGTCAATCCGTTCGCGAGATGTGGCAGTTTGGAGGTAAGAAACGCTTGAGAAACTCAAAATTTTCGCAGTTCTGATGCTCGAAACGAATAACTGGAACGGTCTAGGGGAAAACTACACATACCGTTGTAATCGGGCGTGTTTCTACTTTCAGATGCAACAGAAATTTTGCGTATTGGTCATTCCGTTCGCGAGATATGGCAGTTTGGAGGTAAGAAACGCTTTAGAAACTCAAAATTTTCGCAGTTCTGATGCTCGAAACGAATAAATAGAACGGCCCAGGGGAAAAGTGCGCATACCATTGTAATCGGGCTAGGTTCTACTTTCAAATGCAACAGAAATTTTGCGGATTGGTCAATCCGTTCGCGAGATATGGCAGTTTGGAGGTAAGAAACGCTTGTGAAGCTCAAAATTATCGCAGTTCTGATGCCCGAAACGAATAACTGGAACGGCCTAGGGGAAAACTACACATACCGTTGTAATCGGGCGTGTTTCTACTTTCAGATCCAACAGAAATTTTGCGGATTGGTCATTCCGTTCGCGAGATATGGCAGATTGGAGGTAAGAATCGCATGAGAAACTCAAAATTTTCGCAGTTCTGATGCTCGAAATGAATAACTGGAACGGCCTAGGGGAAAACTACACATACCGTTGTAATCGGGCGAGTTTCTACTTTCAGATGCAACAGAAATTTTGCGGATTGGTCAATCCGTTCGCGAGATATGGCAGTTTGGAGGTAAGAAACGCTTGATAAACTCAAAATTTTCGCAGTTCTGATGCTCGAAACGAATAACTGGAACGGTCTAGGGGAAAACTACACATACCGTTGTAATCGGGCGTGTTTCTACTTTCAGATGCAACAGAAATTTTGCGTATTGGTCATTCCGTTCGCGAGATATGGCAGTTTGGAGGTAAGAAACGCTTGAGAAACTCAAAATTTTCGCAGTTCTGATGCTCGAAACGAATAACTAGAACGGCCTAGGGGAAAAGTGCGCATACCGTTGTAATCGGGCGAGTTTCTACTTTCAGATGCAACAGAAATTTTGCGGATTGGTCAATCCGTTCGCGAGATATGGCAGTTTGGAGGTAAGAAACGCTTGAGGAACTCAAAATTTTCACAGTTCTGATGCTCGACACGAATAACTAGAACGGCCCAGGGGAAAAGTGCCCATACAGTTGTAATCGGGCGAGTTTCTACTTTCAAATGCAACAGAAATTTTGCGGATTGATCAATCCGTTCGCGAGATATGGCAGTTTGGATATAAGAAACGCTTGAGAAACTCAAAATTTTCGCAGTTCTGATGCTCGAAACGAGTAACTAGAACGGCCTAGGGGAAAAGTACGCATACCGTTGTAATCGGGCGAGTTTCTACTTTCAGATGCAACAGAAATTTTGCGGATTGGTCAATCCGTTCGCGAGACATGGCAGTTTGGAGGTAAGAAACGCTGAGAAACTCAAAATTTTCACAGTTCTGATGCTCGACACGAATAACTAGAACGGCCCAGGGGAAAAGTGCCCATACCGTTGTAATCGGGCGAGTTTCTACTTTCAAATGCAACAGAAATTTTGCGGATTGATCAATCCGTTCGCGAGATATGGCAGTTTGGATATAAGAAACGCTTGAGAAACTCAAAATTTTCGCAGTTCTGATGCTCGAAATGAATAACTGGTACGGCCTAGGGGAAAACTACACATACCGTTCTAATCGGGCGAGTTTCTACTTTCAAATGCAACAGAAATTTTGCGGATTGGTCAATGCGTTCGCGAGATATGGCAGTTTGGAGGTAAGAAACGCTTGAGAAACTCAAAATTTTCGTAGTTCTGATGCTCGAAACGTATAACTAGAACGGTCTAGGGGAAAAGTACGCATACCGATGTAATCGGGCGAGTTTCTACTTTCAGATGCAACAGAAATTTTGCGGATTGGTCGATCCGTTCGCGAGCTATGGCAGTTTGGAGGTAAGAAACGCTTGAGAAACTCAAAATTTTCGCAGTTCTGATGCTCGACACGAATAACTAGAACGGCCCAGGGGAAAAGTGCCCATACCGTTGTAATCGGGCGAGTTTCTACTTTCAGATGCAACAGAAATTTTGCGGATTGATCAATCCGTTCGCGAGATATGGCAGTTTGGATATAAGAAACGCTTGAGAAACTCAAAATTTTCGCAGTTCTGATGCTCGAAACGAGTAACTAGAACGGCCTAGGGGAAAAGTACGCATACCGTTGTAATCGGGCGAGTTTCTACTTTCAGATGCAACAGATATTTTGCGGATTAGTCAATCCGTTCGCGAGATATGGCAGTTTGGAGGTAAGAAACGCTTGAGAAACTCAAAATTTTCGCAGTTATGATGCTCGAAACGAGTAACTAGGACGGCCTAGGGGAAAAGTACGGATACCGTTCTAATCGGGCGAGTTTCTACTTTCAGATGCAACGGAAATTTTGCGGATTGGTCAATCCGTTCGCGAGATGTGGCAGTTTGGAGGTAAGAAACGCTTGAGAAACTTAAAATTTTCGCAGTTCTGATGCTCGAAACGAATAACTAGAACGGCCTAGGGGAAAACTACACCCACCGTTGTAATCGGGCGAGTTTCTACTTTCAGATGCAACAGAAATTTTGCGGATTGGTCAATCCGTTCGCGAGACATGGCAGTTTGGAAGTAAGAAACGCTTGAGAAACTCAAAATTTTCGCAGTTCTGATGCTCGACACGAATAACTAGAACGGCCCAGGGGAAAAGTGCCCATACCGTTGTAATCGGGCGAGTTTCTACTTTCAGATGCAACAGAAATTTTGCGGATTGATGAATCCGTTCGCGAGGTATGGCAGTTTGGATATAAGAAACGCTTGAGAAACTCAAAATTTTCGCAGTTCTGATGCTCGACACGAGTAACTAGAACGGCCTAGGGGAAAAGAACGCATACCGTTGTAATCGGGCGAGTTTCTACTTTCAGATGCAACAGAAATTTTGCGGATTAGTCAATCCGTTCGCGAGATATGGCAGTTTGGAGGTAAGAAACGCTTGAGAAACTCAAAATTTTCGCAGTTCTGATGCTCGACACGAATAACTAGAACGGCCCAGGGGAAAAGTGCCCATACCGTTGTAATCGGGCGAGTTTCTACTTTCAGATGCAACAGAAATTTTGCGGATTAGTCAATCCGTTCGTGAGATATGGCAGTTTGGATGTAAGAAACGCTTGAGAAACTCAAAATTTTCGCAGTTCTCATGCTCGAAACGAGAAACTAGAACGGCCTAGGGGAAAAGTACACATACAGTTGTAATCGGGCGAGTTTCTACTTTCAGATGCAACAGACATTTTGCGGATCGGTCAATCCGTTCGCGATTTATGGCAGTTTGGAAGTAAGAAACGCTTGAGAAACTCAAAATTTTCGCAGTTCTGATGCTCGAAACGAATAACTAGAACGACCTAGGGGAAAACTACACCTACCGTTGTAATCGGGCGAGTTTCTACTTTCAGATGCAACAGAAATTTTGCGGATTGGGCCATCCGTTCGCGAGATATGGCAGTTTGGTGGTAAGAAACGCTTCAGAAACTCAAAATTTCGCAGTTCTGATGCTCGAAAAGAATAACTAGAACGGCCAAGGGGAAAAGTGCGCATACCGTTGTAATCGGGCGAGTTTCTACTTTCAGATGCAACAGAAATTTTGCGGATTGGTCGATCCGTTCGCGAGATATGGCAATTTGGAAGTAAGAAACGCTTGAGAAACTCAAAATTTTCGCATTTCTGATGCTCGAAACGAGTAACTAGAGCGGCCTAGGGAAAAAGTACGCATACCGTTGTAGTCGGGCGAGTTTCTACTTTCAGATGCAACAGAAATTTTGCGGATTGGTCAATCCGTTCGCGAGATATGGCAGTTTGGAGGTAAGAAACGCTTGAGAAACTCAAAATTTTCGCCGTTCTGATGCTCGAAACGAATAACTAGAACGGCCTAGTGGAAAAGTACGCATACCGTTGTAATCGGGCGAGTTTCTACTTTCAGATGCAACAGAAATTTTGCGGATTGGTCAATCCGTTCGCGATATATGGCAGTTTGGAAGTAAGAAACGCTTGAGAAACTCAAAATTTTCGCAGTTCTGATGCTCGAAACGAATAACTAGAACGACCTAGGGGAAAACTACACCTACCGTTGTAATCGGGCGAGTTTCTACTTTCAGATGCAACAGAAATTTTGCGGATTGGGCAATCCGTTTGCGAGATGTGGCAGTTTGGAGGTAAGAAACGCTTGAGAAACTCAAAATTTTCGCAGTTCTGATGCTCGAAAAGAATAACTAGAACGGCCTAGGGGAAAACTACACCTACCGTTGTAATCGGGCGAGTTTCTACTTTCAGATGCAACAGAAATTTTGCGGATTGGTCAATCCGTTCGCGAGATATGGCAGTTTGGAGGTAAGAAACGCTTGAGAAACTCAAAATTTTCGCCGTTCTGATGCTCGAAACGAATAACTAGAACGGCCTAGTGGAAAAGTACGCATACCGTTGTAATCGGGCGAGTTTCTACTTTCAGATGCAACAGAAATTTTGCGGATTGGGCAATCCGTTCGCGAGATATGGCAGTTTGGTGGTAAGAAACGCTTGAGAAACTCAAAATTTCGCAGTTCTGATGCTCGAAACGAGTAACTAGAACGGCCTAGGGGAAAAGTACGCATACCGTTGTAATCGGGCGAGTTTCTACTTTCAGATGCAACAGAAATTTTGCGGATTAGTCAATCCGTTCGCGAGATATGGCAGTTTGGAGGTAAGAAACGCTGGAGAAACTCAAAATTTTCACAGTTCTGATGCTCGAAACGAGTAACTAGAACGGCCTAGGGGAAAAGTACGCATACCGTTGTAATCGGGCGAGTTTCTACTTTCAGATGCAACAGAAATTTTGGGGATTAGTCAATCCGTTCGCGAGATATGGCAGTTTGGAGGTAAGAAACGCTTGAGAAACTCAAAATTTTCGCAGTTATGATTCTCGAAACGAGTAACTAGAACGGCCTAGGGGAAAAGTACGGATACCGTTGTAATCGGGCGAGTTTCTATTTTCAGATGCAACAGAAATTTTGCGGATTAGTCAATCCGTTCGCGAGATATGGCAGTTTGGAGGTAAGAAAGGCTTGAGAAACTCAAAATTTTCGCAGTTCTGATCCTCGAAACGAATAACTAGAACGGCCTAGGGGAAAACTACACCCACCGTTGTAATCGGGCGAGTTTCTAGTTTCAGATGCAATAGAAATTTTGCGGATTGATCAATCCGTTCGCGAGATATGGCAGTTTGGAGATAAGAAACGCTTGAGAAACTCAAAATTTTCGCAGTTCTGATGCTCGAAACGAGTAACTAGAACGGCCTAGGGGAAAAGTACGCATACCGTTGTAATCGGGCGAGTTTCTACTTTCAGATTCAAAAGAAATTTTTCGGATTGATCAATCCGTTCTCGAGATATGGCAGTTTGGAGATAAGAAACGCTTGAGAAACTCAAAATTTTCGCAATTCTGATGCTCGAAACGAGTAACTAGAGCGGCCTAGGGGAAAAGTACGCATACCGTTGTAATCGGGCGAGTTTCTACTTTCAGATGCAACAGCAATTTTGCGGATCGGTCGATCCGTTCGCGAGATATGGCAGTTTGGAAGTAAGAAACGCTTGAGAAACTCAAAATTTTCGCAGTTCTGATGCTCGAAATGAATAACTGGAACGGGCTAGGCGAAAACTACACATACCGTTGTAATCGGGCGAGTTTCTACTTTCAGATGCAACAGAAATTTTGCGGATTGGTCAATCCGTTCGCGAGATATGGCAGTTTGGAGGTAAGAAAGGCTTGAGATACTCAAAATTTTCGCAGTTTTGATCCTCGAAACGAATAACTAGAACGGCCTAGGGGAAAACTACACCCACCGTTGTAATCGGGCGAGTTTCTACTTTCAGATGCAACAGAAATTTTGCGGATTGGTCATTCCGTTCGCGAGATATGGCAGTTTGGAGGTAAGAAACGCTTCAGAAACTCAAAATTTTCGCAGTTCTGATGCTCGAAACGTATAACTAGAACGGCCTAGGGGAAAACTACACCCACCGTTGTAATCGGGCGAGTTTCTACTTTCAGATGCAACAGAAATTTTGCGGATTGATCAATCCGTTCGCGAGATATGGCAGTTTGGAGATAAGAAACGCTTGAGAAACTCAAAATTTTCGCAGTTCTGATGCTCGAAACGAGTAACTAGAACGGCCTAGGGGAAAAGTACGCATACCGTTGTAATCGGGCGAGCTTCTGCTTTCAGATGCAACAGAAATTTTGCGGATTGGTCAATCCGTTCGCGAGATATGGCAGTTTGGAGGTAAGAAGGGCTTGAGAAACTCAAAATTTTCGCAGTTCTGATCCTCGAAACGAATAACTAGAACGGCCTAGGGGAAAACTACACCCACCGTTGTAATCGGGCGAGTTTCCACTTTCAGATGCAACAGAAATTTTGCGGATTGATCAATCCGTTCGCGAGATATGGCAGTTTGGAGATAAGAGACGCTTGAGAAACTCAAAATTTTCGCAGTTCTGAAGCTCGAAACGAGTAACTAGAACGGCCGAGGGGAAAAGTACGCATACTGTTGTAATCGGGCGAGTTTCTGCTTTCAGATGCAACAGAAATTTTGCGGATTTGTAAATCCGTTCGCGAGATATGGCAGTTTGGAGGTAAGAAACGCTTGAGAAACTCAAAATTTTCGCAGTTCTGATGCTCGAAATGAATAACTAGAACGGCCTAGGGGAAAACTACACCTACCGTTGTAATCGGGCGAGTTTCTACTTTCAGATGCAACAGAAATTTTGCGGCTTGGTCATTCCGTTCGCGAGATATGGCAGTTTGGAGGTAAGAAACGCTTCAGAAACTCAAAATTTTCGCAGTTCTGATGTTCGAAACGTATAACTAGAACGGCCTAGGGGAAAAGTACGCATACCGATGTAATCGGGCGAGTTTCTACTTTCAGATGCAACAGAAATTTTGCGGATTGGTCAATCCGTTCGCGAGATATGGCAGTTTGGAGGTAAGAAAGGCTTGAGAAACTCAAAATTTTCGCAGTTCTGATCCTCGAAACGAATAACTAGAACGGCCTAGGGGAAAACTACACCCACCGTTGTAATCGGGCGAGTTTCTACTTTCAGATGCAACAGAAATTTTGCGGATTGATCAATCCGTTCGCGAGATATGGCAGTTTGGAGATAAGAAACGCTTGAGAAACTCAAAATTTTCGCAGTTCTGATGCTCGAAACGAGTAACTAGAACGGCCTAGGGGAAAAGTACGCATACCGTTGTAATCGGGCGAGTTTCTGCTTTCAGATGCAACAGAAATTTTGCGGATTGGTAAATCCGTTCGCGAGATATGGCAGTTTGGAGGTAAGAAGGGCTTGAGAAACTCAAAATTTTCGCAGTTCTGATCCTCGAAACGAATAACTAGAACGGCCTAGGGGAAAACTACACCCACCGTTGTAATCGGGCGAGTTTCTACTTTCAGATGCAACAGAAATTTTGCGGATTGGTAAATCCGTTCGCGAGATATGGCAGTTTGGAGATAAGAGACGCTTGAGAAACTCAAAATTTTCGCAGTTCTGATGCTCGAAACGAGTAACTAAAACGGCCGAGGGGAAAAGTACGCATACTGTTGTAATCGGGCGAGTTTCTGCTTTCAGATGCAACAGAAATTTTGCGGATTTGTAAATCCGTTCGCGAGATATGGCAGTTTGGAGGTAAGAAACGCTTGAGAAACTCAAAATTTTCGCAGTTCTGATGCTCGAAATGAATAACTAGAACGGCCTAGGGGAAAACTACACCTACCGTTGTAATCGGGCGAGTTTCTACTTTCAGATGCAACAGAAATTTTGCGGATCGGTCAATCCGTTCGCGAGATATGGCAGTTTGGAAGTAAGAAACGCTTGAGAAACTCAAAATTTTCGCAGTTCTGATGCTCGAAATGAATAACTGGAACGGCCTAGGGGAAAACTACACATACCGTTGTAATCGGGCGAGTTTCTACTTTCAGATGCAACAGAAATTTTTCGGATTGGTCAATCCGTTCGCGAGATATGGCAGTTTGGAAGTAAGAAAGGCTTGAGAAACTCAAAATTTTCGCAGTTCTGATGCTCGAAACGAATAACTAGAACGGCCTAGGGGAAAAGTGCGCATACTGTTGTAATCGGGCGAGTTTCTACTTTCACATGCAACAAAAATTTTGCGGATTCATCAATCCGTTCGCGAGATATGGCAGTTTGAAGATAAGAAACGCTTTAGAAACTCAAAATTTTCGCTTTTCTGATGCTCGAAACGAATAACTAGAACGGCCCAGGGGAAAAGTGCGCATACCGTTGTAATCGGGCGAGTTTCTACTTTCAGATGCAACAGAAATTTTGCGGATTGATCAATCCGTTCGCGAGATATGGCAGTTTGCAAGAAACAAACGCTTGAGAAACTCAAAATTTTCGCAGTTCTGAAGCTCGACACGAATAACTAGAACGGCCTAGGGGAAAAGTGCGCATACCGTTGTAATCGGGCGAGTTTCTACTTTCAGAAGCAACAGAAATTTTACGGATTGGTCAATCCGTTCGCGAGATATGGCAGTTTGGAGGTAAGAAACGCTTGAGAAACTCAAAATTTTCGCAGTTCTAATGCTCGGAACGAATAACTAGAACGGCCTAGGGGAAGAGTACGCATACCGATGTAATCGGGCGAGTTTCTACTTTCAAATGCAACAGAAATTTTGCGGATTGGTCAATCCGTTCACGAGATATGGCAGTTTGGATGTAAGAAACGCTTGAGAAACTCAAAATTTTCGCAGCTCTGATGCTCGAAACGAATAACTAGAACGGCCTAGAGGAAAACTACACCTACCGTTGTAATCGGGCGAGTTTCTACTTTCAGATGCAACAGAAATTTTGCGGATCGGTCAATCCGTTCGCGAGATATGGCAGTTTGGAAGTAAGAAACGCTTGAGAAACTCAAAATTTTCGCAGTTCTCATGCTCGAAATGCATAACTGGAACGGCCTAGGGGAAAACTACACATACCGTTGTAATCGGGCGAGTTTCTACTTTCAGATGCAACAGAAATTTTTCGGATTGGTCAATCCGTTCGCGAGATATGGCAGTTTGGAGGTAAGAAAGGCTTGAGAAACTCAAAATTTTCGCAGTTCTGATCCTCGAAACGAATAACTAGAACAGCCTAGGGGAAAACTACACCCACCGTTGTAATTGGGCGAGTTTCTACTTTCAGATGCAACAGAAATTTTGCGGATTGATCAATCCGTTCGCGAGATATGGCAGTTTGGAGATAACAAACGCTTGAGAAACTCAAAATTTTCGCAGTTCTGATACTCGAAACGAGTAACTAGAACGGCCTAGGGGAAAAGTACGCATACCGTTGTAATCGGGCGAGTTTCTGCTTTCAGATGCAACAGAAATTTTGCGGATTGGTAAATCCGTTCGCGAGATATGGCAGTTTGGAGGTAAGAAACGCTTGAGAAACTCAAAATTTTCGCAGTTCTGATGCTCGGAATGAATAACTAGAACGGCCTAGGGGAAAACTACACCTACCGTTGTAATCGGGCGAGTTTCTACTTTCAGATGCAACAGAAATTTTGCGGATTGGTCAATCCGTTCGCGAGATATGGCAGTTTGGAGGTAAGAAACGCTTGAGAAACTCAAAATTTTCGCAGCTCTGATGCTCGAAATGAATAACTGGTACGGCCTAGGGGAAAACTACACATACCGTTGTAATCGGGCGAGTTTCTATTTTCAGATGCAACAGAAATTTTGCGGATTGGTCAATCCGTTCGCGAGATATGGCAGTTTGGAGATAAGAAACACTTGAGAAACTCAAAATTTTCGCAGTTCTGATGCTCGAAACGAATAACTAGAAGCGACTAGGGGAATAGTGCGCATACCGTTGTAATCGGGCGAGTTTCTACTTTCAGATGCAACAGAAATTTTGCGGATCGGTCAATCCGTTCGCGAGATATGGCAGTTTGGATGTAAGAAACGCTTGAGAAACTCAAAATTTTCGCAGTTCTGATGCTCGAAACGAATAACTGGAACGGCCTAGGGGAAAACTACACATACCGTTGTAATCGGGCGAGTTTCTACTTTCAGATGCAACAGAAATTTTGCGGATTGATCAATCCGTTCGCGAGATATGGCAGTTTGGAGGTAAGAAACGCTTGAGAAACTCAAAATTTTCGCAGTTCTGATGCTCGAAACGAATAACTAGAACGGCCTAGGGGAAAAGTGCGCATACTGTTGTAATCGGGCGAGTTTCTACTTTCACATGCAACAAAAACTTTGCGGATTCATCAATCCGTTCGCGAGATATGGCAGTTTGAAGATAAGAAACGCTTTAGAAATTCAAAATTTTCGCTGTTCTGATGCTCGAAACGAATAACTAGAACGGCCCAGGGGAAAAGTGCGTATACCGTTGTAATCGGGCGAGTTTCTACTTTCAGATGCAACAGAAATTTTGCGGATTGATCAATCCGTTCGCGAGATATGGCAGTTTGCAAGTAACAAACGCTTGAGAAACTCAAAATTTTCGCAGTTTTGATGCTCGAAACGAATAACTAGAACGGCCTAGGGGAAGAGTACGCATACCGATGTAATCGGGCGAGTTTCTACTTTCAGATGCAACAGAAATTTTGCGGATTGGTCGATCCGTTCGCGAGATATGGCAGTTTGGAGGTAAGAAACGCTTGAGAAACTCAAAATTTTCGCAGTTCTGAAGCTCGACACGAATAACTAGAACGGCCTAGGGGAAAAGTGCGCATACCGTTGTAATCGGGCGAGTTTCTACTTTCAGAAGCAACAGAAATTTTACGGATTGGTCAATCCGTTCGCGAGATATGGCAGTTTGGAGGTAAGAAACGCTTGAGAAACTCAAAATTTTCGCAGTTCTGATGCTCGGAACGAATAACTAGAACGGCCTAGGGGAAGAGTACGCATACCGATGTAATCGGGCGAGTTTCTACTTTCAAATGCAACAGAAATTTTGCGGATTGGTCAATCCGTTCGCGAGATATGGCAGTTTGGAGGTAAGAAACGCTTGAGAAACTCAAAATTTTCGCAGCTCTGATGCTCGAAACGAATAACTAGAACGGCCTAGAGGAAAACTACACCTACCATTGTAATCGGGCGAGTTTCTACTTTCAGATGCAACAGAAATTTTGCGGATCGGTCGATCCGTTCGCGAGATATGGCAGTTTGGAAGTAAGAAACGCTTGGGAAACTCAAAATTTTCGCAGTTCTGATGCTCGAAACGGATGACTAGAACGGCCTAGGGGAGAAGTACACACACCGTTGTAATCGGGCGAGTTTCTACTTTCAGATGCAACAGAAATTTTGCGGATTGATCAATCCGTTCGCGAGATATGGCAGTTTGGAGATAAGAAACGCTCGAGAAACTCAAAATTTTCGCAGTTCTGATGCTCGAAACGAGTAACTAGAACGGCCTAGGGGAAAAGTACGCATACCGTTGTAATCGGGCGAGTTTCTGCTTTCAGATGCAACAGAAATTTTGCGGATTGGTAAATCCGTTCGCGAGATATGGCGGTTTGGAGGTAAGAAACGCTTGAGAAACTCAAAATTTTCGCAGTTCTGATGCTCGAAATGAATAACTAGAACGGCCTAGGGGAAAACTACACCTACCGTTGTAATCGGGCGAGTTTCTACTTTCAGATGCAACAGAAATTTTGCGGATTGGTCAATCCGTTCGCGAGATATGGCAGTTTGGAGGTAAGAAACGCTTGAGAAACTCAAAATTTTCGCAGCTCTGATGCTCGAAACGAATAACTAGAACGGCCTAGAGGAAAACTACACCTACCATTGTAATCGGGCGAGTTTCTACTTTCAGATGCAACAGAAATTTTGCGGATCGGTCGATCCGTTCGCGAGATATGGCAGTTTGGAAGTAAGAAACGCTTGAGAAACTCAAAATTTTCGCAGTTCTGATGCTCGAAACGAATGACTAGAACGGCCTAGGGGAGAAGTACGCATACCGTTGTAATCGGGCGAGTTTCTACTTTCAAATGCAACAGAAATATTGCGGATTGGTCAATCCGTTCGCGAGATATGGCAGTTTGGAGGTAAGAAACGTTTGAGAAACTCAAAATTTTCGCAATTCTGAAGCTCGACACGAATAACTAGAACGGCCTAGGGGAAAAGTGCGCATACCGTTGTAATCGGGCGAGTTTCTACTTTCAGATGCAACAGAAATTTTGCGGATTGATCAATCCGTTCGCGAGATACGGCAGTTTGGAAGTAAGAAACGCTTGAGAAACTCAAAATTTTCGCAGTTCTGATGCTCGAAACGAATAACTAGAACGGCCTAGGGGAAAAGTGCGCATACTGTTGTAATCGGGCGAGTTTCTACTTTCAGATGCAACAAAAATTTTGCGGATTGATCAATCCGTTCGCGAGATATGGCAGTTTGAAGATAAGAAACGCTTTAGAAACTCAAAATTTTCGCTGTTCTGATTCTCGAAACGAATAACTAGAACGGCCCAGGGGAAAAGTGCGCATACTGTTGTAATCGGGCGAGTTTCTACTTTCAGATGCAACAGAAATTTTGCGGATTGATCAATCCGTTCGCGAGATATGGCAGTTTGCAAGTAACAAACGCTTGAGAAACTCAAAATTTTCGCAGTTCTGATGCTCGGAACGAATAACTAGAACGGCCCAGGGGAAAAGTGCGCATACCGTTGTAATCGGGCGAGTTTCTACTTTCAAATGCAACAGAAATTTTGCGGATTGGTCAATCCGTTCGCGAGATATGGCAGTTTGCAAGTAACAAACGCTTGAGAAACTCAAAATTTTCGCAGTTTTGATGCTCGAAACGAATAACTAGAACGGCCTAGGGGAAGAGTACGCATACCGATGTAATCGGGCGAGTTTCTACTTTCAGATGCAACAGAAATTTTGCGGATTGGTCGATCCGTTCGCGAGATATGGCAGTTTGGAGGTAAGAAACGCTTGAGAAACTCAAAATTTTCGCAGTTCTGAAGCTCGACACGAATAACTAGAACGGCCTAGGGGAAAAGTGCGCATACCGTTGTAATCGGGCGAGTTTCTACTTTCAGAAGCAACAGAAATTTTACGGATTGGTCAATCCGTTCGCGAGATATGGCAGTTTGGAGGTAAGAAACGCTTGAGAAACTCAAAATTTTCGCAGTTCTGATGCTCGGAACGAATAACTAGAACGGCCTAGGGGAAGAGTACGCATACCGATGTAATCGGGCGAGTTTCTACTTTCAAATGCAACAGAAATTTTGCGGATTGGTCAATCCGTTCGCGAGATATGGCAGTTTGGAGGTAAGAAACGCTTGAGAAACTCAAAATTTTCGCAGCTCTGATGCTCGAAACGAATAACTAGAACGGCCTAGAGGAAAACTACACCTACCATTGTAATCGGGCGAGTTTCTACTTTCAGATGCAACAGAAATTTTGCGGATCGGTCGATCCGTTCGCGAGATATGGCAGTTTGGAAGTAAGAAACGCTTGGGAAACTCAAAATTTTCGCAGTTCTGATGCTCGAAACGGATGACTAGAACGGCCTAGGGGAGAAGTACACACACCGTTGTAATCGGGCGAGTTTCTACTTTCAGATGCAACAGAAATTTTGCGGATTGATCAATCCGTTCGCGAGATATGGCAGTTTGGAGATAAGAAACGCTCGAGAAACTCAAAATTTTCGCAGTTCTGATGCTCGAAACGAGTAACTAGAACGGCCTAGGGGAAAAGTACGCATACCGTTGTAATCGGGCGAGTTTCTGCTTTCAGATGCAACAGAAATTTTGCGGATTGGTAAATCCGTTCGCGAGATATGGCGGTTTGGAGGTAAGAAACGCTTGAGAAACTCAAAATTTTCGCAGTTCTGATGCTCGAAATGAATAACTAGAACGGCCTAGGGGAAAACTACACCTACCGTTGTAATCGGGCGAGTTTCTACTTTCAGATGCAACAGAAATTTTGCGGATTGGTCAATCCGTTCGCGAGATATGGCAGTTTGGAGGTAAGAAACGCTTGAGAAACTCAAAATTTTCGCAGCTCTGATGCTCGAAACGAATAACTAGAACGGCCTAGAGGAAAACTACACCTACCATTGTAATCGGGCGAGTTTCTACTTTCAGATGCAACAGAAATTTTGCGGATCGGTCGATCCGTTCGCGAGATATGGCAGTTTGGAAGTAAGAAACGCTTGAGAAACTCAAAATTTTCGCAGTTCTGATGCTCGAAACGAATGACTAGAACGGCCTAGGGGAGAAGTACGCATACCGTTGTAATCGGGCGAGTTTCTACTTTCAAATGCAACAGAAATATTGCGGATTGGTCAATCCGTTCGCGAGATATGGCAGTTTGGAGGTAAGAAACGTTTGAGAAACTCAAAATTTTCGCAATTCTGAAGCTCGACACGAATAACTAGAACGGCCTAGGGGAAAAGTGCGCATACCGTTGTAATCGGGCGAGTTTCTACTTTCAGATGCAACAGAAATTTTGCGGATTGATCAATCCGTTCGCGAGATACGGCAGTTTGGAAGTAAGAAACGCTTGAGAAACTCAAAATTTTCGCAGTTCTGATGCTCGAAACGAATAACTAGAACGGCCTAGGGGAAAAGTGCGCATACTGTTGTAATCGGGCGAGTTTCTACTTTCAGATGCAACAAAAATTTTGCGGATTGATCAATCCGTTCGCGAGATATGGCAGTTTGAAGATAAGAAACGCTTTAGAAACTCAAAATTTTCGCTGTTCTGATTCTCGAAACGAATAACTAGAACGGCCCAGGGGAAAAGTGCGCATACTGTTGTAATCGGGCGAGTTTCTACTTTCAGATGCAACAGAAATTTTGCGGATTGATCAATCCGTTCGCGAGATATGGCAGTTTGCAAGTAACAAACGCTTGAGAAACTCAAAATTTTCGCAGTTCTGATGCTCGGAACGAATAACTAGAACGGCCCAGGGGAAAAGTGCGCATACCGTTGTAATCGGGCGAGTTTCTACTTTCAAATGCAACAGAAATTTTGCGGATTGGTCAATCCGTTCGCGAGATATGGCAGTTTGGAGGTAAGAAACGCTTGAGAAACTCAAAATTTTCGCAGCTCTGATGCTCGAAATGAATAACTGGTACGGCCTAGGGGAAAACTACACATACCGTTGTAATCGGGCGAGTTTCTATTTTCAGATGCAACAGAAATTTTTGCGGATTGGTCAATCCGTTCGCGAGATATGGCAGTTTGGAGGTAAGAAACGCTTGAGAAACTCAAAATTTTCGCAGTTCTGATCCTCGAAACGAATAACCAGAACGGCCGAGGGGAAAAGTGCGTATACCGTTGTAATCGGGCGAGTTTCTACTTTCAGATGCAACAGAAATTTTGCGGATTGATCAATCCGTTCGCGAGATATGGCAGTTTGCAAGTAACAAACGCTTGAGAAACTCAAAATTTTCGCAGTTCTGATGCTCGAAACGAATAACTAGAACGGCCTAGGGGAAGAGTACGCATACCGATGTAATCGGGCGAGTTTCTACTTTCAGATGCAACAGAAATTTTGCGGATTGGTCGATCCGTTCGCGAGATATGGCAGTTTGGAGGTAAGAAACGCTTGAGAAACTCAAAATTTTCGCAGTTCTGAAGCTCGACACGAATAACTAGAACGGCCTAGGGGAAAAGTGCGCATACCGTTGTAATCGGGCGAGTTTCTACTTTCAGAAGCAACAGAAATTTTACGGATTGGTCAATCCGTTCGCGAGATATGGCAGTTTGGAGGTAAGAAACGCTTGAGAAACTCAAAATTTTCGCAGTTCTGATGCTCGGAACGAATAACTAGAACGGCCTAGGGGAAGAGTACGCATACCGATGTAATCGGGCGAGTTTCTACTTTCAAATGCAACAGAAATTTTGCGGATTGGTCAATCCGTTCGCGAGATATGGCAGTTTGGAGGTAAGAAACGCTTGAGAAACTCAAAATTTTCGCAGCTCTGATGCTCGAAACGAATAACTAGAACGGCCTAGAGGAAAACTACACCTACCATTGTAATCGGGCGAGTTTCTACTTTCAGATGCAACAGAAATTTTGCGGATCGGTCGATCCGTTCGCGAGATATGGCAGTTTGGAAGTAAGAAACGCTTGGGAAACTCAAAATTTTCGCAGTTCTGATGCTCGAAACGGATGACTAGAACGGCCTAGGGGAGAAGTACACACACCGTTGTAATCGGGCGAGTTTCTACTTTCAGATGCAACAGAAATTTTGCGGATTGATCAATCCGTTCGCGAGATATGGCAGTTTGGAGATAAGAAACGCTCGAGAAACTCAAAATTTTCGCAGTTCTGATGCTCGAAACGAGTAACTAGAACGGCCTAGGGGAAAAGTACGCATACCGTTGTAATCGGGCGAGTTTCTGCTTTCAGATGCAACAGAAATTTTGCGGATTGGTAAATCCGTTCGCGAGATATGGCGGTTTGGAGGTAAGAAACGCTTGAGAAACTCAAAATTTTCGCAGCTCTGATGCTCGAAACGAATAACTAGAACGGCCTAGAGGAAAACTACACCTACCATTGTAATCGGGCGAGTTTCTACTTTCAGATGCAACAGAAATTTTGCGGATCGGTCGATCCGTTCGCGAGATATGGCAGTTTGGAAGTAAGAAACGCTTGAGAAACTCAAAATTTTCGCAGTTCTGATGCTCGAAAGGAATGACTAGAACGGCCTAGGGGAGAAGTACGCATACCGTTGTAATCGGGCGAGTTTCTACTTTCAAATGCAACAGAAATATTGCGGATTGGTCAATCCGTTCGCGAGATATGGCAGTTTGGAGGTAAGAAACGTTTGAGAAACTCAAAATTTTCGCAATTCTGAAGCTCGACACGAATAACTAGAACGGCCTAGGGGAAAAGTGCGCATACCGTTGTAATCGGGCGAGTTTCTACTTTCAAAAGCAACAGAAATTTTACGGATTGGTCAATCCGTTCGCGAGATATGGCAGTTTGGAGGTAAGAAACGCTTGAGAAACTCAAAATTTTCGCAGTTCTGATGCTCGAAATGAATAACTGGAACGGCCTAGGGGAAAACTACACATACCGTTGTAATCGGGCGAGTTTCTACTTTCAGATGCAACAGAAATTTTGCGGATTGATCAATCCGTTCGCGAGATATGGCAGTTTGGAGGTAAGAAACGCTTGAGAAACTCAAAATTTTCGCAGTTCTGATGCTCGAAACGAATAACTAGAACGGCCTAGGGGAAAAGTGCGCATACTGTTGTAATCGGGCGAGTTTCTACTTTCAGATGCAACAAAAATTTTGCGGATTGATCAATCCGTTCGCGAGATATGGCAGTTTGAAGATAAGAAACGCTTTAGAAACTCAAAATTTTCGCTGTTCTGATTCTCGAAACGAATAACTAGAACGGCCCAGGGGAAAAGTGCGCATACTGTTGTAATCGGGCGAGTTTCTACTTTCAGATGCAACAGAAATTTTGCGGATTGATCAATCCGTTCGCGAGATATGGCAGTTTGCAAGTAACAAACGCTTGAGAAACTCAAAATTTTCGCAGTTCTGATGCTCGGAACGAATAACTAGAACGGCCCAGGGGAAAAGTGCGCATACCGTTGTAATCGGGCGAGTTTCTACTTTCAAATGCAACAGAAATTTTGCGGATTGGTCAATCCGTTCGCGAGATATGGCAGTTTGGAAGTAAGAAACGCTTGAGAAACTCAAAATTTTCGCATTTCTGATGCTCGAAACGAATAACTAGAACGGCCTAGGGGAAAAGTGCGCATACCGTTGTAATCGGGCGAGTTTCTACTTTCAGATGCAACAGAAATTTTGCGGATTGATCAATCCGTTCGCGAGATATGGCAGTTTGGAGATAAGAAACGCTTTAGAAACTCAGAATTTTCGCAGTCCTGATGCTCGAAACGAATAACCAGAACGGCCCAGGGGAAAAGTGCGCATACCGTTGTAATCGGGCGAGTTTCTACTTTCAGTTGCAAGAGAAATTTTGCGGATTGATCAATCCGTTCGCGAGATATGGCAGTTTGGAGATAAGAAACGCTTGAGAAACTCAAAATTTTCGCAATTCTGATGCTCGAAACGAGTAACTAGAGCAGCCTAGGGGAAAACTACACATACCGTTGTAATCGGGCGAGTTTCTACTTTCAGATGCAACAGAAATTTTGCGGATTGGTCAATCCGTTCGCGAGATATGGCAGTTTGGAGGTAAGAAAGGCTTGAGAAACTCAAAATTTTCGCAGTTCTGATGCTCGAAACGAATAACTAGAACGGCCCAGGGGAAAACTACACCTACCGTTGTAATCGGGCGAGTTTCTACTTTCAGATGCAACAGAAATTTTGCGGATTGGTCAATCCGTTCGCGAGATATGGCAGTTTGGAGGTAAGAAACGCTTGAGAAACTCAAAATTTTCGCAGCTCTGATGCTCGAAACGAGTAACTAGAGCGGCCTAGGGGAAAAGTACGCACACCGTTGTAATCGGGCGAGTTTCTACTTTCAGATGCAACAGCAATTTTGCGGATCGGTCGATCCGTTCGCGAGATATGGCAGTTTGGAAGTAAGAAACGCTTGAGAAACTCAAAATTTTCGCAGTTCTGATGCTCGAAATGAATAACTGGAACGGGCTAGGCGAAAACTACACATACCGTTGTAATCGGGCGAGTTTCTACTTTCAGATGCAACAGAAATTTTGCGGATTGGTCAATCCGTTCGCGAGATATGGCAGTTTGGAGGTAAGAAAGGCTTGAGAAACTCAAAATTTTCGCAGTTCTGATCCTCGAAACGAATAACTAGAACGGCCTAGGGGAAAACTACACCCACCGTTGTAATCGAGCGAGTTTCTACTTTCAGATGCAATAGAAATTTTGCGGATTGATCAATCCGTTCGCGAGATATGGCAGTTTGGAGATAAGAAGCGCTTGAGAAACTCAAAATTTTCGCAGTTCTGATGCTCGAAACGAGTAACTAGAACGGCCTAGGGGAAAAGTACGCATACCGTTGTAATCGGGCGAGTTTCTGCTTTCAGATGCAACAGAAATTTTGCGGATTGGTAAATCCGTTCGCGAGATATGGCAGTTTGGAGGTAAGAAGGGCTTGAGAAACTCAAAATTTTCGCAGTTCTGATCCTCGAAACGAATAACTAGAACGGCCTAGGGGAAAACTACACCCACCGTTGTAATCGGGCGAGTTTCTACTTTCAGATGCAACAGAAATTTTGCGGATTGATCAATCCGTTCGCGAGATATGGCAGTTTGGAGATAAGAGACGCTTGAGAAACTCAAAATTTTCGCAGTTCTGATGCTCGAAACGAGTAACTAGAACGGCCGAGGGGAAAAGTACGCATACTGTTGAAATCGGGCGAGTTTCTGCTTTCAGATGCAACAGAAATTTTGCGGATTTGTAAATCCGTTCGCGAGATATGGCAGTTTGGAGGTAAGAAACGCTTGAGAGTCTCAAAATTTTCGCAGTTCTGATGCTCGAAATGAATAACTAGAACGGCCTAGGGGAAAACTACACCTACCGTTGTAAT
Organism: Ptiloglossa arizonensis; assembly: GCF_051014685.1. Classification (NCBI taxonomy): domain Eukaryota; kingdom Metazoa; phylum Arthropoda; class Insecta; order Hymenoptera; family Colletidae; genus Ptiloglossa; species Ptiloglossa arizonensis. The sequence goes on from NW_027478510.1 coordinate 1,152,292, forward strand.
CGGGCGAGTTTCTACTTTCAGATGCAACAGAAATTTTGCGGATCGGTCAATCCGTTCGCGAGATATGGCAGTTTGGAAGTAAGAAACGCTTGAGAAACTCAAAATTTTCGCAGTTCTGATGCTCGAAATGAATAACTGGAACGGCCTAGGGGAAAACTACACATACCGTTGTAATCGGGCGAGTTTCTACTTTCAGATGCAACAGAAATTTTTCGGATTGGTCAATCCGTTCGCGAGATATGGCAGTTTGGAGGTAAGAAAGGCTTGAGAAACTCAAAATTTTCGCAGTTCTGATCCTCGAAACCAATAACTAGAACAGCCTAGGGGAAAACTACACCCACCGTTGTAATTGGGCGAGTTTCTACTTTCAGATGCAACAGAAATTTTGCGGATTGATCAATCCGTTCGCGAGATATGGCAGTTTGGAGTTAACAAACGCTTGAGAAACTCAAAATTTTCGCAGTTCTGATACTCGAAACGAGTAACTAGAACGGCCTAGGGGAAAAGTACGCATACCGTTGTAATCGGGCGAGTTTCTGCTTTCAGATGCAACAGAAATTTTGCGGATTGGTAAATCCGTTCGCGAGATATGGCAGTTTGGATGTAAGAAACGCTTGAGAAACTCAAAATTTTCGCAGTTCTGATGCTCGAAATGAATAACTAGAACGGCCTAGGGGAAAACTACACCTACCGTTGTAATTGGGCGAGTTTCTACTTTCAGATGCAACAGAAATTTTGCGGATTGGTCAATCCGTTCGCGAAATATGGCAGTTTGGAGGTAAGAAACGCTTGAGAACCTCAAAATTTTCGCAGCTCTGATGCTCGAAATGAATAACCGGTACGGCCTAGGGGAAAACTACACATACCGTTGTAATCGGGCGAGTTTCTATTTTCAGATGCAACAGAAATTTTGCGGATTGGTCAATCCGTTCGCGAGATATGGCAGTTTGGAGGTAAGAAACGCTTGAGAAACTCAAAATTTTCGCAGTTCTGATCCTCGAAACGAATAACCAGAACGGCCTAGGGGAAAACTACACCCACCGTTGTAATCGGGCGAGTTTCTACTTTCAGATGCAACAGAAATTTTGCGGATTGATCAATCCGTTCGCGAGATATGGCAGTTTGGAGATAAGAAACACTTGAGAAACTCAAAATTTTCGCAGTTCTGATGCTCGAAACAAATAACTAGCAGCGACTAGGGGAATAGTGCGCATACCGTTGTAATCGGGCGAGTTTCTACTTTCAGATGCAACAGAAATTTTGCGGATCGGTCAATCCGTTCGCGAGATATGGCAGTTTGGATGTAAGAAACGCTTGAGAAACTCAAAATTTTCGCAGTTCTGATGCTCGAAACGAATAACTGGAACGGCCTAGGGGAAAACTACACATACCGTTGTAATCGGGCGAGTTTCTACTTTCAGATGCAACAGAAATTTTGCGGATTGATCAATCCGTTCGCGAGATATGGCAGTTTGGAGGTAAGAAACGCTTGAGAAACTCAAAATTTTCGCAGTTCTGATGCTCGAAACGAATAACTAGAAGCGACTAGGGGAATAGTGCGCATACCGTTGTAATCGGGCGAGTTTCTACTTTCAGATGCAACAGAAATTTTGCGGATTGATCAATCCGTTCGCGAGATATGGCAGTTTGGAGATAAGAAACACTTGAGAAACTCAAAATTTTCGCAGTTCTGATGCTCGAAACGAATAACTAGAAGCGACTAGGGGAATAGTGCGCATACCGTTGTAATCGGGCGAGTTTCTACTTTCAGATGCAACAGAAATTTTGCGGATCGGTCAATCCGTTCGCGAGATATGGCAGTTTGGATGTAAGAAACGCTTGAGAAACTCAAAATTTTCGCAGTTCTGATGCTCGAAACGAATAACTGGAACGGCCTAGGGGAAAACTACACATACCGTTGTAATCGGGCGAGATTCTACTTTCAGATGCAACAGAAATTTTGCGGATTGATCAATCCGTTCGCGAGATATGGCAGTTTGGAGGTAAGAAACGCTTGAGAAACTCAAAATTTTCGCAGTTCTGATGCTCGAAACGAATAACTAGAACGGCCTAGGGGAAAAGTGCGCATACTGTTGTAATCGGGCGAGTTTCTACTTTCAGATGCAACAAAAATTTTGCGGATTCATCAATCCGTTCGCGAGATATGGCAGTTTGAAGATAAGAAACGCTTTAGAAACTCAAAATTTTCGCTGTTCTGATGCTCGAAACGAATAACTAGAACGGCCCAGGGGAAAAGTGCGCATACCGTTGTAATCGGGCGAGTTTCTACTTTCAGATGCAACAGAAATTTTGCGGATTGATCAATCCGTTCGCGAGATATGGCAGTTTGCAAGTAACAAACGCTTGAGAAACTCAAAATTTTCGCAGTTCTGATGCTCGAAACGAATAACTAGAACGGCCTAGGGGAAGAGTACGCATACCGATGTAAGCGGGCGAGTTTCTACTTTCAGATGCAACAGAAATTTTGCGGATTGGTCGATCCGTTCGCGAGATATGGCAGTTTGGAGGTAAGAAACGCTTGAGAAACTCAAAATTTTCGCAGTTCTGAAGCTCGACACGAATAACTAGAACGGCCTAGGGGAAAAGTGCGCATACCGTTGTAATCGGGCGAGTTTCTACTTTCAGAAGCAACAGAAATTTTACGGATTGGTCAATCCGTTCGCGAGATATGGCAGTTTGGAGGTAAGAAACGCTTGAGAAACTCAAAATTTTCGCAGTTCTGATGCTCGGAACGAATAACTAGAACGGCCTAGGGGAAGAGTACGCATACCGATGTAATCGGGCGAGTTTCTACTTTCAAATGCAACAGAAATTTTGCGGATTGGTCAATCCGTTCGCGAGATATGGCAGTTTGGAGGTAAGAAACGCTTGAGAAACTCAAAATTTTCGCAGCTCTGATGCTCGAAACGAATAACTAGAACGGCCTAGAGGAAAACTACACCTACCATTGTAATCGGGCGAGTTTCTACTTTCAGATGCAACAGAAATTTTGCGGATCGGTCGATCCGTTCGCGAGATATGGCAGTTTGGAAGTAAGAAACGCTTGGGAAACTCAAAATTTTCGCAGTTCTGATGCTCGAAACGGATGACTAGAACGGCCTAGGGGAGAAGTACACACACCGTTGTAATCGGGCGAGTTTCTACTTTCAGATGCAACAGAAATTTTGCGGATTGATCAATCCGTTCGCGAGATATGGCAGTTTGGAGATAAGAAACGCTCGAGAAACTCAAAATTTTCGCAGTTCTGATGCTCGAAACGAGTAACTAGAACGGCCTAGGGGAAAAGTACGCATACCGTTGTAATCGGGCGAGTTTCTGCTTTCAGATGCAACAGAAATTTTGCGGATTGGTAAATCCGTTCGCGAGATATGGCGGTTTGGAGGTAAGAAACGCTTGAGAAACTCAAAATTTTCGCAGTTCTGATGCTCGAAATGAATAACTGGAACGGCCTAGGGGAAAACTACACATACCGTTGTAATCGGGCGAGATTCTACTTTCAGATGCAACAGAAATTTTGCGGATTGATCAATCCGTTCGCGAGATATGGCAGTTTGGAGGTAAGAAACGCTTGAGAAACTCAAAATTTTCGCAGTTCTGATGCTCGAAACGAATAACTAGAACGGCCTAGGGGAAAAGTGCGCATACTGTTGTAATCGGGCGAGTTTCTACTTTCAGATGCAACAAAAATTTTGCGGATTCATCAATCCGTTCGCGAGATATGGCAGTTTGAAGATAAGAAACGCTTTAGAAACTCAAAATTTTCGCTGTTCTGATGCTCGAAACGAATAACTAGAACGGCCCAGGGGAAAAGTGCGCATACCGTTGTAATCGGGCGAGTTTCTACTTTCAGATGCAACAGAAATTTTGCGGATTGATCAATCCGTTCGCGAGATATGGCAGTTTGCAAGTAACAAACGCTTGAGAAACTCAAAATTTTCGCAGTTCTGATGCTCGAAACGAATAACTAGAACGGCCTAGGGGAAGAGTACGCATACCGATGTAAGCGGGCGAGTTTCTACTTTCAGATGCAACAGAAATTTTGCGGATTGGTCGATCCGTTCGCGAGATATGGCAGTTTGGAGGTAAGAAACGCTTGAGAAACTCAAAATTTTCGCAGTTCTGAAGCTCGACACGAATAACTAGAACGGCCTAGGGGAAAAGTGCGCATACCGTTGTAATCGGGCGAGTTTCTACTTTCAGAAGCAACAGAAATTTTACGGATTGGTCAATCCGTTCGCGAGATATGGCAGTTTGGAGGTAAGAAACGCTTGAGAAACTCAAAATTTTCGCAGTTCTGATGCTCGGAACGAATAACTAGAACGGCCTAGGGGAAGAGTACGCATACCGATGTAATCGGGCGAGTTTCTACTTTCAAATGCAACAAAAATTTTGCGGATTGGTCAATCCGTTCGCGAGATATGGCAGTTTGGAGGTAAGAAACGCTTGAGAAACTCAAAATTTTCGCAGCTCTGATGCTCGAAACGAATAACTAGAACGGCCTAGAGGAAAACTACACCTACCATTGTAATCGGGCGAGTTTCTACTTTCAGATGCAACAGAAATTTTGCGGATCGGTCGATCCGTTCGCGAGATATGGCAGTTTGGAAGTAAGAAACGCTTGGGAAACTCAAAATTTTCGCAGTTCTGATGCTCGAAACGGATGACTAGAACGGCCTAGGGGAGAAGTACACACACCGTTGTAATCGGGCGAGTTTCTACTTTCAGATGCAACAGAAATTTTGCGGATTGATCAATCCGTTCGCGAGATATGGCAGTTTGGAGATAAGAAACGCTCGAGAAACTCAAAATTTTCGCAGTTCTGATGCTCGAAACGAGTAACTAGAACGGCCTAGGGGAAAAGTACGCATACCGTTGTAATCGGGCGAGTTTCTGCTTTCAGATGCAACAGAAATTTTGCGGATTGGTAAATCCGTTCGCGAGATATGGCGGTTTGGAGGTAAGAAACGCTTGAGAAACTCAAAATTTTCGCAGTTCTGATGCTCGAAATGAATAACTAGAACGGCCTAGGGGAAAACTACACCTACCGTTGTAATCGGGCGAGTTTCTACTTTCAGATGCAACAGAAATTTTGCGGATTGGTCAATCCGTTCGCGAGATATGGCAGTTTGGAGGTAAGAAACGCTTGAGAAACTCAAAATTTTCGCAGCTCTGATGCTCGAAACGAATAACTAGAACGGCCTAGAGGAAAACTACACCTACCATTGTAATCGGGCGAGTTTCTACTTTCAGATGCAACAGAAATTTTGCGGATCGGTCGATCCGTTCGCGAGATATGGCAGTTTGGAAGTAAGAAACGCTTGAGAAACTCAAAATTTTCGCAGTTCTGATGCTCGAAAGGAATGACTAGAACGGCCTAGGGGAGAAGTACGCATACCGTTGTAATCGGGCGAGTTTCTACTTTCAAATGCAACAGAAATATTGCGGATTGGTCAATCCGTTCGCGAGATATGGCAGTTTGGAGGTAAGAAACGTTTGAGAAACTCAAAATTTTCGCAATTCTGAAGCTCGACACGAATAACTAGAACGGCCTAGGGGAAAAGTGCGCATACCGTTGTAATCGGGCGAGTTTCTACTTTCAAAAGCAACAGAAATTTTACGGATTGGTCAATCCGTTCGCGAGATATGGCAGTTTGGAGGTAAGAAACGCTTGAGAAACTCAAAATTTTCGCAGTTCTGATGCTCGAAATGAATAACTGGAACGGCCTAGGGGAAAACTACACATACCGTTGTAATCGGGCGAGTTTCTACTTTCAGATGCAACAGAAATTTTGCGGATTGATCAATCCGTTCGCGAGATATGGCAGTTTGGAGGTAAGAAACGCTTGAGAAACTCAAAATTTTCGCAGTTCTGATGCTCGAAACGAATAACTAGAACGGCCTAGGGGAAAAGTGCGCATACTGTTGTAATCGGGCGAGTTTCTACTTTCAGATGCAACAAAAATTTTGCGGATTGATCAATCCGTTCGCGAGATATGGCAGTTTGAAGATAAGAAACGCTTTAGAAACTCAAAATTTTCGCTGTTCTGATTCTCGAAACGAATAACTAGAACGGCCCAGGGGAAAAGTGCGCATACTGTTGTAATCGGGCGAGTTTCTACTTTCAGATGCAACAGAAATTTTGCGGATTGATCAATCCGTTCGCGAGATATGGCAGTTTGCAAGTAACAAACGCTTGAGAAACTCAAAATTTTCGCAGTTCTGATGCTCGGAACGAATAACTAGAACGGCCCAGGGGAAAAGTGCGCATACCGTTGTAATCGGGCGAGTTTCTACTTTCAAATGCAACAGAAATTTTGCGGATTGGTCAATCCGTTCGCGAGATATGGCAGTTTGGAAGTAAGAAACGCTTGAGAAACTCAAAATTTTCGCAGTTCTGATGCTCGAAACGAATAACTAGAACGGCCTAGGGGAAAAGTGCGCATACCGTTGTAATCGGGCGAGTTTCTACTTTCAGATGCAACAGAAATTTTGCGGATTGATCAATCCGTTCGCGAGATATGGCAGTTTGGAGATAAGAAACGCTTTAGAAACTCAGAATTTTCGCAGTCCTGATGCTCGAAACGAATAACCAGAACGGCCCAGGGGAAAAGTGCGCATACCGTTGTAATCGGGCGAGTTTCTACTTTCAGTTGCAACAGAAATTTTGCGGATTGATCAATCCGTTCGCGAGATATGGCAGTTTGGAGATAAGAAACGCTTGAGAAACTCAAAATTTTCGCAATTCTGATGCTCGAAACGAGTAACTAGAGCAGCCTAGGGGAAAACTACACATACCGTTGTAATCGGGCGAGTTTCTACTTTCAGATGCAACAGAAATTTTGCGGATTGGTCAATCCGTTCGCGAGATATGGCAGTTTGGAGGTAAGAAAGGCTTGAGAAACTCAAAATTTTCGCAGTTCTGATGCTCGAAACGAATAACTAGAACGGCCCAGGGGAAAACTACACCTACCGTTGTAATCGGGCGAGTTTCTACTTTCAGATGCAACAGAAATTTTGCGGATTGGTCAATCCGTTCGCGAGATATGGCAGTTTGGAGGTAAGAAACGCTTGAGAAACTCAAAATTTTCGCAGCTCTGATGCTCGAAACGAGTAACTAGAGCGGCCTAGGGGAAAAGTACGCACACCGTTGTAATCGGGCGAGTTTCTACTTTCAGATGCAACAGCAATTTTGCGGATCGGTCGATCCGTTCGCGAGATATGGCAGTTTGGAAGTAAGAAACGCTTGAGAAACTCAAAATTTCGCAGTTCTGATGCTCGAAATGAATAACTGGAACGGGCTAGGCGAAAACTACACATACCGTTGTAATCGGGCGAGTTTCTACTTTCAGATGCAACAGAAATTTTGCGGATTGGTCAATCCGTTCGCGAGATATGGCAGTTTGGAGGTAAGAAAGGCTTGAGAAACTCAAAATTTTCGCAGTTCTGATCCTCGAAACGAATAACTAGAACGGCCTAGGGGAAAACTACACCCACCGTTGTAATCGAGCGAGTTTCTACTTTCAGATGCAATAGAAATTTTGCGGATTGATCAATCCGTTCGCGAGATATGGCAGTTTGGAGATAAGAAGCGCTTGAGAAACTCAAAATTTTCGCAGTTCTGATGCTCGAAACGAGTAACTAGAACGGCCTAGGGGAAAAGTTCGCATACCGTTGTAATCGGGCGAGTTTCTGCTTTCAGATGCAACAGAAATTTTGCGGATTGGTAAATCCGTTCGCGAGATATGGCAGTTTGGAGGTAAGAAGGGCTTGAGAAACTCAAAATTTTCGCAGTTCTGATCCTCGAAACGAATAACTAGAACGGCCTAGGGGAAAACTACACCCACCGTTGTAATCGGGCGAGTTTCTACTTTCAGATGCAACAGA